>NW_028119559.1:0-47793 GCF_965119305.1 Pelophylax lessonae | reverse complement strand
AAAATGTCAAGGAGAAAAGTGTTTTAAATGTCACTTCCGGTTTTAAGGAGGTCACTTCCCGGTTTGCCACTTCCGGTTTCAGACAATGCCAGTTTCCCAGGTAATTTCAAAGGTTTTTAAGTGCCCTTTCACACTCGTGCGGCTGCGGAGATCGCATTTAATTCGGAGCGCACTGCTCCTTCATTACATGCGATCTCATGTGCGGTGCGAATTTCTGCCATACACTTTGTATGGCTGAATTCGCACTGCATCCGCACCAAAGACGCACAGGAGGCATTTTTTGAGCCGCATCAAAATCAAATCGCACAGTGGTTCACACTTGTGCGATGCGATTCTGTGCGTACTTGCAGATCGCACTGCGATATGCAATCAAACTGGGGGTGTCGTTAACGTTAATTGACACCCCCTGCGTATCGCATATGGCAGTGGGAACTGCTAGATGCGTGGATGCGATGCGGTAACACGCTGCATATTCGCAGCGTTCCCGCATCGCACAAGTGTGAAACCGAGCCTAAGACTGAAATCCAGTCATTTTTCATCTCTCTGGTCATTTCTTTGTAAAAGGAAGCAAACACAGGTAAAATGGTCCCAAAATTAAATTTTGCATATTTTGGGGGTTTTGCCCTTAAATGTTCACATCTTTGGCCAAAGGCTTAGGGAGGCAGAAATGTGTCAAAACGGGATCAAAAAGTCCCCAAAACGGATACAACAACACTTTAAAGCCCAAAATGTCAAGGAGAAAAGTGTTTTAATGTCACTTCCGGTTTTAAGGAGGTCACTTCCGGTTTGCCACTTCCGGTTTCAGACAATGCCAGTTTCCCAGGTAATTTCAAAGGTTTTTAAGTGCCCTTTCACACTCGTGCGGCTGCGGAGATCGCATTTAATTCGGAGCGCACTGCTCCTTCATTACATGCGATCTCATGTGCGGTGCGAATTTCTGCCATACACTTTGTATGGCTGAATTCGCACTGCATCCGCACCAAAGACGCACAGGAGGCATTTTTTGAGCCGCATCAAAATCAAATCGCACAGTGGTTCACACTTGTGCGATGCGATTCTGTGCATACTTGCAGATCGCACTGCGATATGCAATCAAACTGGGGGTGTCGTTAACGTTTAATTGACACCCCCTGCGTATCGCATATGGCAGTGGGAACTGCTAGATGCGTGGATGCGATGCGGTAACACGCTGCATATTCGCAGCGTTCCCGCATCGCACAAGTGTGAACCGAGCCTAAGACTGAAATCCAGTCATTTTTCATCTCTCTGGTCATTTCTTTGTAAAAGGAAGCAAACACAGGTAAAATGGTCCCAAAATTAAATTTTGCATATTTTGGGGGTTTTGCCCTTAAAATGTTCACATCTTTGGCCAAAGGCTTAGGGAGGCAGAAAATGTGTCAAAACGGGATCAAAAGTCCCCAAAACGGATACAACAACACTTTAAAGCCCAAAATGTCAAGGAGAAAAGTGTTTTAATGTCACTTCCGGTTTTAAGGAGGTCACTTCCGGTTTGCCACTTCCGGTTTCAGACAATGCCAGTTTCCCAGGTAATTTCAAAGGTTTTTAAGTGCCCTTTCACACTCGTGCGGCTGCGGAGATCGCATTTAATTCGGAGCGCACTGCTCCTTCATTACATGCGATCTCATGTGCGGTGCGAATTTCTGCCATACACTTTGTATGGCTGAAATTCGCACTGCATCCGCACCAAAGACGCACAGGAGGCATTTTTTGAGCCGCATCAAAATCAAATCGCACAGTGGTTCACACTTGTGCGATGCGATTCTGTGCGTACTTGGCAGATCGCACTGCGATATGCAATCAAACTGGGGGTGTCGTTAACGTTTAATTGACACCCCCTGCGTATCGCATATGGCAGTGGGAACTGCTAGATGCGTGGATGCGATGCGGTAACACGCTGCATATTCGCAGCGTTCCCGCATCGCACAAGTGTGAACCGAGCCTAAGACTGAAATCCAGTCATTTTTCATCTCTCTGGTCATTTCTTTGTAAAAGGAAGCAAACACAGGTAAAATGGTCCCAAAATTAAATTTTGCATATTTTGGGGGTTTTGCCCTTAAAATGTTCACATCTTTGGCCAAAGGCTTAGGGAGGCAGAAATGTGTCAAAACGGGATCAAAAGTCCCCAAAACGGATACAACAACACTTTAAAGCCCAAAATGTCAAGGAGAAAAGTGTTTTAATGTCACTTCCGGTTTTTAAGGAGGTCACTTCCGGTTTGCCACTTCCGGTTTCAGACAATGCCAGTTTCCCAGGTAATTTCAAAGCTTTTTAAGTGCCCTTTCACACTCGTGCGGCTGCGGAGATCGCATTTAATTCGGAGCGCACTGCTCCTTCATTACATGCGATCTCATGTGCGGTGCGAATTTCAGCCATACACTTTGTATGGCTGAATTCGCACTGCATCCGCACCAAAGACGCACAGGAGGCATTTTTTGAGCCGCATCAAAATCAAATCGCACAGTGGTTCACACTTGTGCGATGCGATTCTGTGCGTACTTGCAGATCGCACTGCGATATGCAATCAAACTGGGGGTGTCGTTAACGTTTAATTGACACCCCCTGCGTATCGCATATGGCAGTGGGAACTGCTAGATGCGTGGATGCGATGCGGTAACACGCTGCATATTCGCAGCATTCCCGCATCGCACAAGTGTGAACCGAGCCTAAGACTGAAATCCAGTCATTTTTCATCTCTCTGGTCATTTCTTTGTAAAAGGAAGCAAACACAGGTAAAATGGTCCCAAATTAAATTTTGCATATTTTGGGGGTTTTGCCCTTAAAATGTTCACATCTTTGGCCAAAGGCTTAGGGAGGCAGAAAATGTGTCAAAACGGGATCAAAAGTCCCCAAAACGGATACAACAACACTTTAAAGCCCAAAATGTCAAGGAGAAAAGTGTTTTAATGTCACTTCCGGTTTTAAGGAGGTCACTTCCGGTTTGCCACTTCCGGTTTCAGACAATGCCAGTTTCCCCAGGTAATTTCAAAGGTTTTTAAGTGCCCTTTCACACTCGTGCGGCTGCGGAGATCGCATTTAATTCGGAGCGCACTGCTCCTTCATTACATGCGATCTCATGTGCGGTGCGAATTTCTGCCATACACTTTGTATGGCTGAATTCGCACTGCATCCGCACCAAAGACGCACAGGAGGCATTTTTTGAGCCGCATCAAAATCAAATCGCACAGTGGTTCACACTTGTGCGATGCGATTCTGTGCGTACTTGCAGATCGCACTGCGATATGCAATCAAACTGGGGGTGTCGTTAACGTTTAATTGACACCCCCTGCGTATCGCATATGGCAGTGGGAACTGCTAGATGCGTGGATGCGATGCGGTAACACGCTGCATATTCGCAGCGTTCCCGCATCGCACAGTGTGAACCGAGCCTAAGACTGAAATCCAGTCATTTTTCATCTCTCTGGTCATTTCTTTGTAAAAGGAAGCAAACACAGGTAAAATGGTCCCAAAATTAAATTTTGCATATTTTGGGGGTTTTGCCCTTAAAATGTTCACATCTTTGGCCAAAGGCTTAGGGAGGCAGAAAATGTGTCAAAACGGGATCAAAAGTCCCCAAAACGGATACAACAACACTTTAAAGCCCAAAATGTCAAGGAGAAAAGTGTTTTAATGTCACTTCCGGTTTTAAGGAGGTCACTTCCGGTTTGCCACTTCCGGTTTCAGACAATGCCAGTTTCCCAGGTAATTTCAAAGGTTTTTAAGTGCCCTTTCACACTCGTGCGGCTGCGGAGATCGCATTTAATTCGGAGCGCACTGCTCCTTCATTACATGCGATCTCATGTGCGGTGCGAATTTCTGCCATACACTTTGTATGGCTGAATTCGCACTGCATCCGCACCAAAGACGCACAGGAGGCATTTTTTGAGCCGCCATCAAAATCAAATCGCACAGTGGTTCACACTTGTGCGATGCGATTCTGTGCATACTTGCAGATCGCACTGCGATATGCAATCAAACTGGGGGTGTCGTTAACGTTTAATTGACACCCCCTGCGTATCGCATATGGCAGTGGGAACTGCTAGATGCGTGGATGCGATGCGGTAACACGCTGCATATTCGCAGCGTTCCCGCATCGCACAAGTGTGAACCGAGCCTAAGACTGAAATCCAGTCATTTTTCATCTCTCTGGTCATTTCTTTGTAAAAGGAAGCAAACACAGGTAAAATGGTCCCAAAATTAAATTTTGCAGATTTTGGGGGTTTTGCCCTTAAAATGTTCACATCTTTGGCCAAAGGCTTAGGGAGGGCAGAAAATGTGTCAAAACGGGATCAAAAGTCCCCAAAACGGATACAACAACACTTTAAAGCCCAAAATGTCAAGGAGAAAAGTGTTTTAATGTCACTTCCGGTTTTAAGGAGGTCACTTCCCGGTTTGCCACTTCCCGGTTTCAGACAATGCCAGTTTCCCAGGTAATTTCAAAGGTTTTTAAGTGCCCTTTCACACTCGTGCGGCTGCGGAGATCGCATTTAATTCGGAGCGCACTGCTCCTTCATTACATGCGATCTCATGTGCGGTGCGAATTTCTGCCATACACTTTGTATGGCTGAATTCGCACTGCATCCGCACCAAAGACGCACAGGAGGCATTTTTTGAGGCCGCATCAAAATCAAATCGCACAGTGGTTCACACTTGTGCGATGCGATTCTGTGCGTACTTGCAGATCGCACTGCGATATGCAATCAAACTGGGGGTGTCGTTAACGTTTAATTGACACCCCCTGCGTATCGCATATGGCAGTGGGAACTGCTAGATGCGTGGATGCGATGCGGTAACACGCTGCATATTCGCAGCGTTCCGCATCGCACAAGTGTGAACCGAGCCTAGACTGAAATCCAGTCATTTTTCATCTCTCTGGTCATTTCTTTGTAAAAGGAAGCAAACACAGGTAAAATGGTCCCAAAATTAAATTTTGCATATTTTGGGGGTTTTGCCCTTAAAATGTTCACATCTTTGGCCAAAGGCTTAGGGAGGCAGAAAATGTGTCAAAACGGGATCAAAAGTCCCCAAAACGGATACAACAACACTTTAAAGCCCAAAATGTCAAGGAGAAAAGTGTTTTAATGTCACTTCCGGTTTTAAGGAGGTCACTTCCGGTTTGCCACTTCCGGTTTCAGACAATGCCAGTTTCCCAGGTAATTTCAAAGGTTTTTAAGTGCCCTTTCACACTCGTGCGGCTGCGGAGATCGCATTTAATTCGGAGCGCACTGCTCCTTCATTACATGCGATCTCATGTGCGGTGCGAATTTCTGCCATACACTTTGTATGGCTGAATTCGCACTGCATCCGCACCAAAGACGCACAGGAGGCATTTTTTGAGCCGCATCAAAATCAAATCGCACAGTGGTTCACACTTGTGCGATGCGATTCTGTGCGTACTTGCAGATCGCACTGCGATATGCAATCAAACTGGGGGTGTCGTTAACGTTTAATTGACACCCCCTGCGTATCGCATATGGCAGTGGGAACTGCTAGATGCGTGGATGCGATGCGGTAACACGCTGCATATTCGCAGCATTCCCGCATCGCACAAGTGTGAACCGAGCCTAGACTGAAATCCAGTCATTTTTCATCTCTCTGGTCATTTCTTTGTAAAAGGAAGCAAACACAGGTAAAATGGTCCCAAAATAAAATTTTGCATATTTTGGGGGTTTTGCCCTTAAAATGTTCACATCTTTGGCCAAAGGCTTAGGGAGGCAGAAAATGGTGTCAAAACGGGATCAAAAGTCCCCATAACGGATACAACAACACTTTAAAGCCCAAAATGTCAAGGATGAAAAGTGTTTTAATGTCACTTCCGGTTTTAAGGAGGTCACTTCCGGTTTTGCCACTTCCGGTTTCAGACAATGCCAGTTTCCCAGGTAATTTCAAAGGTTTTTAAGTGCCCTTTCACACTCGTGCGGCTGCGGAGATCGCATTTAATTCGGAGCGCACTGCTCCTTCATTACATGCGATCTCATGTGCGGTGCGAATTTCTGCCATACACTTTGTATGGCTGAATTCGCACTGCATCCGCACCAAAGACGCACAGGAGGCATTTTTTGAGCCGCATCAAAATCAAATCGCACAGTGGTTCACACTTGTGCGATGCGATTCTGTGCGTACTTGCAGATCGCACTGCGATATGCAATCAAACTGGGGGTGTCGTTAACGTTTAATTGACACCCCCTGCGTATCGCATATGGCAGTGGGAACTGCTAGATGCGTGGATGCGATGCGGTAACACGCTGCATATTCGCAGCGTTCCCGCATCGCACAAGTGTGAACCGAGCCTAAGACTGAAATCCAGTCATTTTTCATCTCTCTGGTCATTTCTTTGTAAAAGGAAGCAAACACAGGTAAAATGGTCCCAAAATTAAATTTTGCATATTTTGGGGGTTTTGCCCTTAAAATGTTCACATCTTTGGCCAAAGGCTTAGGGAGGCAGAAATGTGTCAAAACGGGATCAAAAGTCCCCAAAACGGATACAACAACACTTTAAAGCCCAAAATGTCAAGGAGAAAAGTGTTTTAATGTCACTTCCGGTTTTAAGGAGGTCACTTCCGGTTTGCCACTTCCGGTTTCAGACAATGCCAGTTTCCCAGGTAATTTCAAAGGTTTTTAAGTGCCCTTTCACACTCGTGCGGCTGCGGAGATCGCATTTAATTCGGAGCGCACTGCTCCTTCATTACATGCGATCTCATGTGCGGTGCGAATTTCTGCCATACACTTTGTATGGCTGAATTCGCACTGCATCCGCACCAAAGACGCACAGGAGGCATTTTTTGAGCCGCATCAAAATCAAATCGCACAGTGGTTCACACTTGTGCGATGCGATTCTGTGCGTACTTGCAGATCGCACTGCGATATGCAATCAAACTGGGGGTGTCGTTAACGTTTAATTGACACCCCCTGCGTATCGCATATGGCAGTGGGAACTGCTAGATGCGTGGATGCGATGCGGTAACACGCTGCATATTCGCAGCGTTCCCGCATCGCACAAGTGTGAACCGAGCCTAAGACTGAAATCCAGTCATTTTTCATCTCTCTGGTCATTTCTTTGTAAAAGGAAGCAAACACAGGTAAAATGGTCCCAAAATTAAATTTTGCATATTTTGGGGGTTTTGCCCTTAAAATGTTCACATCTTTGGCCAAAGGCTTAGGGAGGCAGAAATGTGTCAAAACGGGATCAAAAGTCCCCAAAACGGATACAACAACACTTTAAAGCCCAAAATGTCAAGGAGAAAAGTGTTTTAATGTCACTTCCGGTTTTAAGGAGGTCACTTCCGGTTTGCCACTTCCGGTTTCAGACAATGCCAGTTTCCCAGGTAATTTCAAAGGTTTTTAAGTGCCCTTTCACACTCGTGCGGCTGCGGAGATCGCATTTAATTCGGAGCGCACTGCTCCTTCATTACATGCGATCTCATGTGCGGTGCGAATTTCTGCCATACACTTTGTATGGCTGAATTCGCACTGCATCCGCACCAAAGACGCACAGGAGGCATTTTTTGAGCCGCATCAAAATCAAATCGCACAGTGGTTCACACTTGTGCGATGCGATTCTGTGCATACTTGCAGATCGCACTGCGATATGCAATCAAACTGGGGGTGTCGTTAACGTTTAATTGACACCCCCTGCGTATCGCATATGGCAGTGGGAACTGCTAGATGCGTGGATGCGATGCGGTAACACGCTGCATATTCGCAGCGTTCCCGCATCGCACAAGTGTGAACCGAGCCTAAGACTGAAATCCAGTCATTTTTCATCTCTCTGGTCATTTCTTTGTAAAAGGAAGCAAACACAGGTAAAATGGTCCCAAAATTAAATTTTGCATATTTTGGGGGTTTTGCCCTTAAAATGTTCACATCTTTGGCCAAAGGCTTAGGGAGGCAGAAAATGTGTCAAAACGGGATCAAAAGTCCCCAAAACGGATACAACAACACTTTAAAGCCCAAAATGTCAAGGAGAAAAGTGTTTTAATGTCACTTCCGGTTTTAAGGAGGTCACTTCCGGTTTGCCACTTCCGGTTTCAGACAATGCCAGTTTCCCAGGTAATTTCAAAGGTTTTTAAGTGCCCTTTCACACTCGTGCGGCTGCGGAGATCGCATTTAATTCGGAGCGCACTGCTCCTTCATTACATGCGATCTCATGTGCGGTGCGAATTTCTGCCATACACTTTGTATGGCTGAATTCGCACTGCATCCGCACCAAAGACGCACAGGAGGCATTTTTTGAGCCGCATCAAAATCAAATCGCACAGTGGTTCACACTTGTGCGATGCGATTCTGTGCGTACTTGCAGATCGCACTGCGATATGCAATCAAACTGGGGGTGTCGTTAACGTTTAATTGACACCCCCTGCGTATCGCATATGGCAGTGGGAACTGCTAGATGCGTGGATGCGATGCGGTAACACGCTGCATATTCGCAGCGTTCCCGCATCGCACAAGTGTGAACCGAGCCTAAGACTGAAATCCAGTCATTTTTCATCTCTCTGGTCATTTCTTTGTAAAAGGAAGCAAACACAGGTAAAATGGTCCCAAAATTAAATTTTGCATATTTTGGGGGTTTTGCCCTTAAAATGTTCACATCTTTGGCCAAAGGCTTAGGGAGGCAGAAATGTGTCAAAACGGGATCAAAAGTCCCCAAAACGGATACA
This sequence comes from Pelophylax lessonae, assembly GCF_965119305.1. Lineage (NCBI taxonomy): Eukaryota > Metazoa > Chordata > Amphibia > Anura > Ranidae > Pelophylax > Pelophylax lessonae. The sequence continues at coordinate 39,118 of NW_028119559.1, read as the reverse complement.
ACAACACTTTAAAGCCCAAAATGTCAAGGAGAAAAGTGTTTTAATGTCACTTCCGGTTTTAAGGAGGTCACTTCCGGTTTGCCACTTCCGGTTTCAGACAATGCCAGTTTCCCAGGTAATTTCAAAGCTTTTTAAGTGCCCTTTCACACTCGTGCGGCTGCGGAGATCGCATTTAATTCGGAGCGCACTGCTCCTTCATTACATGCGATCTCATGTGCGGTGCGAATTTCAGCCATACACTTTGTATGGCTGAATTCGCACTGCATCCGCACCAAAGACGCACAGGAGGCATTTTTTGAGCCGCATCAAAATCAAATCGCACAGTGGTTCACACTTGTGCGATGCGATTCTGTGCGTACTTGCAGATCGCACTGCGATATGCAATCAAACTGGGGGTGTCGTTAACGTTTAATTGACACCCCCTGCGTATCGCATATGGCAGTGGGAACTGCTAGATGCGTGGATGCGATGCGGTAACACGCTGCATATTCGCAGCATTCCCGCATCGCACAAGTGTGAACCGAGCCTAAGACTGAAATCCAGTCATTTTTCATCTCTCTGGTCATTTCTTTGTAAAAGGAAGCAAACACAGGTAAAATGGTCCCAAAATTAAATTTTGCATATTTTGGGGGTTTTGCCCTTAAAATGTTCACATCTTTGGCCAAAGGCTTAGGGAGGCAGAAAATGTGTCAAAACGGGATCAAAAGTCCCCAAAACGGATACAACAACACTTTAAAGCCCAAAATGTCAAGGAGAAAAGTGTTTTAATGTCACTTCCGGTTTTAAGGAGGTCACTTCCGGTTTGCCACTTCCGGTTTCAGACAATGCCAGTTTCCCAGGTAATTTCAAAGGTTTTTAAGTGCCCTTTCACACTCGTGCGGCTGCGGAGATCGCATTTAATTCGGAGCGCACTGCTCCTTCATTACATGCGATCTCATGTGCGGTGCGAATTTCTGCCATACACTTTGTATGGCTGAATTCGCACTGCATCCGCACCAAAGACGCACAGGAGGCATTTTTTGAGCCGCATCAAAATCAAATCGCACAGTGGTTCACACTTGTGCGATGCGATTCTGTGCGTACTTGCAGATCGCACTGCGATATGCAATCAAACTGGGGGTGTCGTTAACGTTTAATTGACACCCCCTGCGTATCGCATATGGCAGTGGGAACTGCTAGATGCGTGGATGCGATGCGGTAACACGCTGCATATTCGCAGCGTTCCCGCATCGCACAAGTGTGAACCGAGCCTAAGACTGAAATCCAGTCATTTTTCATCTCTCTGGTCATTTCTTTGTAAAAGGAAGCAAACACAGGTAAAATGGTCCCAAAATTAAATTTTGCATATTTTGGGGGTTTTGCCCTTAAAATGTTCACATCTTTGGCCAAAGGCTTAGGGAGGCAGAAATGTGTCAAAACGGGATCAAAAGTCCCCAAAACGGATACAACAACACTTTAAAGCCCAAAATGTCAAGGAGAAAAGTGTTTTAATGTCACTTCCGGTTTTAAGGAGGTCACTTCCGGTTTGCCACTTCCGGTTTCAGACAATGCCAGTTTCCCAGGTAATTTCAAAGGTTTTTAAGTGCCCTTTCACACTCGTGCGGCTGCGGAGATCGCATTTAATTCGGAGCGCACTGCTCCTTCATTACATGCGATCTCATGTGCGGTGCGAATTTCTGCCATACACTTTGTATGGCTGAATTCGCACTGCATCCGCACCAAAGACGCACAGGAGGCATTTTTTGAGCCGCATCAAAATCAAATCGCACAGTGGTTCACACTTGTGCGATGCGATTCTGTGCATACTTGCAGATCGCACTGCGATATGCAATCAAACTGGGGGTGTCGTTAACGTTTAATTGACACCCCCTGCGTATCGCATATGGCAGTGGGAACTGCTAGATGCGTGGATGCGATGCGGTAACACGCTGCATATTCGCAGCGTTCCCGCATCGCACAAGTGTGAACCGAGCCTAAGACTGAAATCCAGTCATTTTTCATCTCTCTGGTCATTTCTTTGTAAAAGGAAGCAAACACAGGTAAAATGGTCCCAAAATTAAATTTTGCATATTTTGGGGGTTTTGCCCTTAAAATGTTCACATCTTTGGCCAAAGGCTTAGGGAGGCAGAAAATGTGTCAAAACGGGATCAAAAGTCCCCAAAACGGATACAACAACACTTTAAAGCCCAAAATGTCAAGGAGAAAAGTGTTTTAATGTCACTTCCGGTTTTAAGGAGGTCACTTCCGGTTTGCCACTTCCGGTTTCAGACAATGCCAGTTTCCCAGGTAATTTCAAAGGTTTTTAAGTGCCCTTTCACACTCGTGCGGCTGCGGAGATCGCATTTAATTCGGAGCGCACTGCTCCTTCATTACATGCGATCTCATGTGCGGTGCGAATTTCTGCCATACACTTTGTATGGCTGAATTCGCACTGCATCCGCACCAAAGACGCACAGGAGGCATTTTTTGAGCCGCATCAAAATCAAATCGCACAGTGGTTCACACTTGTGCGATGCGATTCTGTGCGTACTTGCAGATCGCACTGCGATATGCAATCAAACTGGGGGTGTCGTTAACGTTTAATTGACACCCCCTGCGTATCGCATATGGCAGTGGGAACTGCTAGATGCGTGGATGCGATGCGGTAACACGCTGCATATTCGCAGCGTTCCCGCATCGCACAAGTGTGAACCGAGCCTAAGACTGAAATCCAGTCATTTTTCATCTCTCTGGTCATTTCTTTGTAAAAGGAAGCAAACACAGGTAAAATGGTCCCAAAATTAAATTTTGCATATTTTGGGGGTTTTGCCCTTAAAATGTTCACATCTTTGGCCAAAGGCTTAGGGAGGCAGAAAATGTGTCAAAACGGGATCAAAAGTCCCCAAAACGGATACAACAACACTTTAAAGCCCAAAATGTCAAGGAGAAAAGTGTTTTAATGTCACTTCCGGTTTTAAGGAGGTCACTTCCGGTTTGCCACTTCCGGTTTCAGACAATGCCAGTTTCCCAGGTAATTTCAAAGGTTTTTAAGTGCCCTTTCACACTCGTGCGGCTGCGGAGATCGCATTTAATTCGGAGCGCACTGCTCCTTCATTACATGCGATCTCATGTGCGGTGCGAATTTCTGCCATACACTTTGTATGGCTGAATTCGCACTGCATCCGCACCAAAGACGCACAGGAGGCATTTTTTGAGCCGCATCAAAATCAAATCGCACAGTGGTTCACACTTGTGCGATGCGATTCTGTGCGTACTTGCAGATCGCACTGCGATATGCAATCAAACTGGGGGTGTCGTTAACGTTTAATTGACACCCCCTGCGTATCGCATATGGCAGTGGGAACTGCTAGATGCGTGGATGCGATGCGGTAACACGCTGCATATTCGCAGCATTCCCGCATCGCACAAGTGTGAACCGAGCCTAAGACTGAAATCCAGTCATTTTTCATCTCTCTGGTCATTTCTTTGTAAAAGGAAGCAAACACAGGTAAAATGGTCCCAAAATAAAATTTTGCATATTTTGGGGGTTTTGCCCTTAAAATGTTCACATCTTTGGCCAAAGGCTTAGGGAGGCAGAAAATGTGTCAAAACGGGATCAAAAGTCCCCATAACGGATACAACAACACTTTAAAGCCCAAAATGTCAAGGAGAAAAGTGTTTTAATGTCACTTCCGGTTTTAAGGAGGTCACTTCCGGTTTGCCACTTCCGGTTTCAGACAATGCCAGTTTCCCAGGTAATTTCAAAGGTTTTTAAGTGCCCTTTCACACTCGTGCGGCTGCGGAGATCGCATTTAATTCGGAGCGCACTGCTCCTTCATTACATGCGATCTCATGTGCGGTGCGAATTTCTGCCATACACTTTGTATGGCTGAATTCGCACTGCATCCGCACCAAAGACGCACAGGAGGCATTTTTTGAGCCGCATCAAAATCAAATCGCACAGTGGTTCACACTTGTGCGATGCGATTCTGTGCGTACTTGCAGATCGCACTGCGATATGCAATCAAACTGGGGGTGTCGTTAACGTTTAATTGACACCCCCTGCGTATCGCATATGGCAGTGGGAACTGCTAGATGCGTGGATGCGATGCGGTAACACGCTGCATATTCGCAGCGTTCCCGCATCGCACAAGTGTGAACCGAGCCTAAGACTGAAATCCAGTCATTTTTCATCTCTCTGGTCATTTCTTTGTAAAAGGAAGCAAACACAGGTAAAATGGTCCCAAAATTAAATTTTGCATATTTTGGGGGTTTTGCCCTTAAAATGTTCACATCTTTGGCCAAAGGCTTAGGGAGGCAGAAATGTGTCAAAACGGGATCAAAAGTCCCCAAAACGGATACAACAACACTTTAAAGCCCAAAATGTCAAGGAGAAAAGTGTTTTAATGTCACTTCCGGTTTTAAGGAGGTCACTTCCGGTTTGCCACTTCCGGTTTCAGACAATGCCAGTTTCCCAGGTAATTTCAAAGCTTTTTAAGTGCCCTTTCACACTCGTGCGGCTGCGGAGATCGCATTTAATTCGGAGCGCACTGCTCCTTCATTACATGCGATCTCATGTGCGGTGCGAATTTCAGCCATACACTTTGTATGGCTGAATTCGCACTGCATCCGCACCAAAGACGCACAGGAGGCATTTTTTGAGCCGCATCAAAATCAAATCGCACAGTGGTTCACACTTGTGCGATGCGATTCTGTGCGTACTTGCAGATCGCACTGCGATATGCAATCAAACTGGGGGTGTCGTTAACGTTTAATTGACACCCCCTGCGTATCGCATATGGCAGTGGGAACTGCTAGATGCGTGGATGCGATGCGGTAACACGCTGCATATTCGCAGCATTCCCGCATCGCACAAGTGTGAACCGAGCCTAAGACTGAAATCCAGTCATTTTTCATCTCTCTGGTCATTTCTTTGTAAAAGGAAGCAAACACAGGTAAAATGGTCCCAAAATTAAATTTTGCATATTTTGGGGGTTTTGCCCTTAAAATGTTCACATCTTTGGCCAAAGGCTTAGGGAGGCAGAAAATGTGTCAAAACGGGATCAAAAGTCCCCAAAACGGATACAACAACACTTTAAAGCCCAAAATGTCAAGGAGAAAAGTGTTTTAATGTCACTTCCGGTTTTAAGGAGGTCACTTCCGGTTTGCCACTTCCGGTTTCAGACAATGCCAGTTTCCCAGGTAATTTCAAAGGTTTTTAAGTGCCCTTTCACACTCGTGCGGCTGCGGAGATCGCATTTAATTCGGAGCGCACTGCTCCTTCATTACATGCGATCTCATGTGCGGTGCGAATTTCTGCCATACACTTTGTATGGCTGAATTCGCACTGCATCCGCACCAAAGACGCACAGGAGGCATTTTTTGAGCCGCATCAAAATCAAATCGCACAGTGGTTCACACTTGTGCGATGCGATTCTGTGCGTACTTGCAGATCGCACTGCGATATGCAATCAAACTGGGGGTGTCGTTAACGTTTAATTGACACCCCCTGCGTATCGCATATGGCAGTGGGAACTGCTAGATGCGTGGATGCGATGCGGTAACACGCTGCATATTCGCAGCATTCCCGCATCGCACAAGTGTGAACCGAGCCTAAGACTGAAATCCAGTCATTTTTCATCTCTCTGGTCATTTCTTTGTAAAAGGAAGCAAACACAGGTAAAATGGTCCCAAAATAAAATTTTGCATATTTTGGGGGTTTTGCCCTTAAAATGTTCACATCTTTGGCCAAAGGCTTAGGGAGGCAGAAAATGTGTCAAAACGGGATCAAAAGTCCCCATAACGGATACAACAACACTTTAAAGCCCAAAATGTCAAGGAGAAAAGTGTTTTAATGTCACTTCCGGTTTTAAGGAGGTCACTTCCGGTTTGCCACTTCCGGTTTCAGACAATGCCAGTTTCCCAGGTAATTTCAAAGGTTTTTAAGTGCCCTTTCACACTCGTGCGGCTGCGGAGATCGCATTTAATTCGGAGCGCACTGCTCCTTCATTACATGCGATCTCATGTGCGGTGCGAATTTCTGCCATACACTTTGTATGGCTGAATTCGCACTGCATCCGCACCAAAGACGCACAGGAGGCATTTTTTGAGCCGCATCAAAATCAAATCGCACAGTGGTTCACACTTGTGCGATGCGATTCTGTGCGTACTTGCAGATCGCACTGCGATATGCAATCAAACTGGGGGTGTCGTTAACGTTTAATTGACACCCCCTGCGTATCGCATATGGCAGTGGGAACTGCTAGATGCGTGGATGCGATGCGGTAACACGCTGCATATTCGCAGCGTTCCCGCATCGCACAAGTGTGAACCGAGCCTAAGACTGAAATCCAGTCATTTTTCATCTCTCTGGTCATTTCTTTGTAAAAGGAAGCAAACACAGGTAAAATGGTCCCAAAATTAAATTTTGCATATTTTGGGGGTTTTGCCCTTAAAATGTTCACATCTTTGGCCAAAGGCTTAGGGAGGCAGAAATGTGTCAAAACGGGATCAAAAGTCCCCAAAACGGATACAACAACACTTTAAAGCCCAAAATGTCAAGGAGAAAAGTGTTTTAATGTCACTTCCGGTTTTAAGGAGGTCACTTCCGGTTTGCCACTTCCGGTTTCAGACAATGCCAGTTTCCCAGGTAATTTCAAAGCTTTTTAAGTGCCCTTTCACACTCGTGCGGCTGCGGAGATCGCATTTAATTCGGAGCGCACTGCTCCTTCATTACATGCGATCTCATGTGCGGTGCGAATTTCAGCCATACACTTTGTATGGCTGAATTCGCACTGCATCCGCACCAAAGACGCACAGGAGGCATTTTTTGAGCCGCATCAAAATCAAATCGCACAGTGGTTCACACTTGTGCGATGCGATTCTGTGCGTACTTGCAGATCGCACTGCGATATGCAATCAAACTGGGGGTGTCGTTAACGTTTAATTGACACCCCCTGCGTATCGCATATGGCAGTGGGAACTGCTAGATGCGTGGATGCGATGCGGTAACACGCTGCATATTCGCATCATTCCCGCATCGCACAAGTGTGAACCGAGCCTAAGACTGAAATCCAGTCATTTTTCATCTCTCTGGTCATTTCTTTGTAAAAGGAAGCAAACACAGGTAAAATGGTCCCAAAATTAAATTTTGCATATTTTGGGGGTTTTGCCCTTAAAATGTTCACATCTTTGGCCAAAGGCTTAGGGAGGCAGAAAATGTGTCAAAACGGGATCAAAAGTCCCCAAAACGGATACAACAACACTTTAAAGCCCAAAATGTCAAGGAGAAAAGTGTTTTAATGTCACTTCCGGTTTTAAGGAGGTCACTTCCGGTTTGCCACTTCCGGTTTCAGACAATGCCAGTTTCCCAGGTAATTTCAAAGGTTTTTAAGTGCCCTTTCACACTCGTGCGGCTGCGGAGATCGCATTTAATTCGGAGCGCACTGCTCCTTCATTACATGCGATCTCATGTGCGGTGCGAATTTCTGCCATACACTTTGTATGGCTGAATTCGCACTGCATCCGCACCAAAGACGCACAGGAGGCATTTTTTGAGCCGCATCAAAATCAAATCGCACAGTGGTTCACACTTGTGCGATGCGATTCTGTGCGTACTTGCAGATCGCACTGCGATATGCAATCAAACTGGGGGTGTCGTTAACGTTTAATTGACACCCCCTGCGTATCGCATATGGCAGTGGGAACTGCTAGATGCGTGGATGCGATGCGGTAACACGCTGCATATTCGCAGCATTCCCGCATCGCACAAGTGTGAACCGAGCCTAAGACTGAAATCCAGTCATTTTTCATCTCTCTGGTCATTTCTTTGTAAAAGGAAGCAAACACAGGTAAAATGGTCCCAAAATTAAATTTTGCATATTTTGGGGGTTTTGCCCTTAAAATGTTCACATCTTTGGCCAAAGGCTTAGGGAGGCAGAAAATGTGTCAAAACGGGATCAAAAGTCCCCAAAACGGATACAACAACACTTTAAAGCCCAAAATGTCAAGGAGAAAAGTGTTTTAATGTCACTTCCGGTTTTAAGGAGGTCACTTCCGGTTTGCCACTTCCGGTTTCAGACAATGCCAGTTTCCCAGGTAATTTCAAAGGTTTTTAAGTGCCCTTTCACACTCGTGCGGCTGCGGAGATCGCATTTAATTCGGAGCGCACTGCTCCTTCATTACATGCGATCTCATGTGCGGTGCGAATTTCTGCCATACACTTTGTATGGCTGAATTCGCACTGCATCCGCACCAAAGACGCACAGGAGGCATTTTTTGAGCCGCATCAAAATCAAATCGCACAGTGGTTCACACTTGTGCGATGCGATTCTGTGCATACTTGCAGATCGCACTGCGATATGCAATCAAACTGGGGGTGTCGTTAACGTTTAATTGACACCCCCTGCGTATCGCATATGGCAGTGGGAACTGCTAGATGCGTGGATGCGATGCGGTAACACGCTGCATATTCGCAGCGTTCCCGCATCGCACAAGTGTGAACCGAGCCTAAGACTGAAATCCAGTCATTTTTCATCTCTCTGGTCATTTCTTTGTAAAAGGAAGCAAACACAGGTAAAATGGTCCCAAAATTAAATTTTGCATATTTTGGGGGTTTTGCCCTTAAAATGTTCACATCTTTGGCCAAAGGCTTAGGGAGGCAGAAATGTGTCAAAACGGGATCAAAAGTCCCCAAAACGGATACAACAACACTTTAAAGCCCAAAATGTCAAGGAGAAAAGTGTTTTAATGTCACTTCCGGTTTTAAGGAGGTCACTTCCGGTTTGCCACTTCCGGTTTCAGACAATGCCAGTTTCCCAGGTAATTTCAAAGCTTTTTAAGTGCCCTTTCACACTCGTGCGGCTGCGGAGATCGCATTTAATTCGGAGCGCACTGCTCCTTCATTACATGCGATCTCATGTGCGGTGCGAATTTCAGCCATACACTTTGTATGGCTGAATTCGCACTGCATCCGCACCAAAGACGCACAGGAGGCATTTTTTGAGCCGCATCAAAATCAAATCGCACAGTGGTTCACACTTGTGCGATGCGATTCTGTGCGTACTTGCAGATCGCACTGCGATATGCAATCAAACTGGGGGTGTCGTTAACGTTTAATTGACACCCCCTGCGTATCGCATATGGCAGTGGGAACTGCTAGATGCGTGGATGCGATGCGGTAACACGCTGCATATTCGCAGCATTCCCGCATCGCACAAGTGTGAACCGAGCCTAAGACTGAAATCCAGTCATTTTTCATCTCTCTGGTCATTTCTTTGTAAAAGGAAGCAAACACAGGTAAAATGGTCCCAAAATTAAATTTTGCATATTTTGGGGGTTTTGCCCTTAAAATGTTCACATCTTTGGCCAAAGGCTTAGGGAGGCAGAAAATGTGTCAAAACGGGATCAAAAGTCCCCAAAACGGATACAACAACACTTTAAAGCCCAAAATGTCAAGGAGAAAAGTGTTTTAATGTCACTTCCGGTTTTAAGGAGGTCACTTCCGGTTTGCCACTTCCGGTTTCAGACAATGCCAGTTTCCCAGGTAATTTCAAAGCTTTTTAAGTGCCCTTTCACACTCGTGCGGCTGCGGAGATCGCATTTAATTCGGAGCGCACTGCTCCTTCATTACATGCGATCTCATGTGCGGTGCGAATTTCAGCCATACACTTTGTATGGCTGAATTCGCACTGCATCCGCACCAAAGACGCACAGGAGGCATTTTTTGAGCCGCATCAAAATCAAATCGCACAGTGGTTCACACTTGTGCGATGCGATTCTGTGCGTACTTGCACATCGCACTGCGATATGCAATCAAACTGGGGGTGTCGTTAACGTTTAATTGACACCCCCTGCGTATCGCATATGGCAGTGGGAACTGCTAGATGCGTGGATGCGATGCGGTAACACGCTGCATATTCGCAGCATTCCCGCATCGCACAAGTGTGAACCGAGCCTAAGACTGAAATCCAGTCATTTTTCATCTCTCTGGTCATTTCTTTGTAAAAGGAAGCAAACACAGGTAAAATGGTCCCAAAATTAAATTTTGCATATTTTGGGGGTTTTGCCCTTAAAATGTTCACATCTTTGGCCAAAGGCTTAGGGAGGCAGAAAATGTGTCAAAACGGGATCAAAAGTCCCCAAAACGGATACAACAACACTTTAAAGCCCAAAATGTCAAGGAGAAAAGTGTTTTAATGTCACTTCCGGTTTTAAGGAGGTCACTTCCGGTTTGCCACTTCCGGTTTCAGACAATGCCAGTTTCCCAGGTAATTTCAAAGGTTTTTAAGTGCCCTTTCACACTCGTGCGGCTGCGGAGATCGCATTTAATTCGGAGCGCACTGCTCCTTCATTACATGCGATCTCATGTGCGGTGCGAATTTCAGCCATACACTTTGTATGGCTGAATTCGCACTGCATCCGCACCAAAGACGCACAGGAGGCATTTTTTGAGCCGCATCAAAATCAAATCGCACAGTGGTTCACACTTGTGCGATGCGATTCTGTGCGTACTTGCAGATCGCACTGCGATATGCAATCAAACTGGGGGTGTCGTTAACGTTTAATTGACACCCCCTGCGTATCGCATATGGCAGTGGGAACTGCTAGATGCGTGGATGCGATGCGGTAACACGCTGCATATTCGCAGCATTCCCGCATCGCACAAGTGTGAACCGAGCCTAAGACTGAAATCCAGTCATTTTTCATCTCTCTGGTCATTTCTTTGTAAAAGGAAGCAAACACAGGTAAAATGGTCCCAAAATTAAATTTTGCATATTTTGGGGGTTTTGCCCTTAAAATGTTCACATCTTTGGCCAAAGGCTTAGGGAGGCAGAAAATGTGTCAAAACGGGATCAAAAGTCCCCAAAACGGATACAACAACACTTTAAAGCCCAAAATGTCAAGGAGAAAAGTGTTTTAATGTCACTTCCGGTTTTAAGGAGGTCACTTCCGGTTTGCCACTTCCGGTTTCAGACAATGCCAGTTTCCCAGGTAATTTCAAAGGTTTTTAAGTGCCCTTTCACACTCGTGCGGCTGCGGAGATCGCATTTAATTCGGAGCGCACTGCTCCTTCATTACATGCGATCTCATGTGCGGTGCGAATTTCTGCCATACACTTTGTATGGCTGAATTCGCACTGCATCCGCACCAAAGACGCACAGGAGGCATTTTTTGAGCCGCATCAAAATCAAATCGCACAGTGGTTCACACTTGTGCGATGCGATTCTGTGTGTACTTGCAGATCGCACTGCGATATGCAATCAAACTGGGGGTGTCGTTAACGTTTAATTGACACCCCCTGCGTATCGCATATGGCAGTGGGAACTGCTAGATGCGTGGATGCGATGCGGTAACACGCTGCATATTCGCAGCGTTCCCGCATCGCACAAGTGTGAACCGAGCCTAAGACTGAAATCCAGTCATTTTTCATCTCTCTGGTCATTTCTTTGTAAAAGGAAGCAAACACAGGTAAAATGGTCCCAAAATTAAATTTTGCATATTTTGGGGGTTTTGCCCTTAAAATGTTCACATCTTTGGCCAAAGGCTTAGGGAGGCAGAAATGTGTCAAAACGGGATCAAAAGTCCCCAAAACGGATACAACAACACTTTAAAGCCCAAAATGTCAAGGAGAAAAGTGTTTTAATGTCACTTCCGGTTTTAAGGAGGTCACTTCCGGTTTGCCACTTCCGGTTTCAGACAATGCCAGTTTCCCAGGTAATTTCAAAGCTTTTTAAGTGCCCTTTCACACTCGTGCGGCTGCGGAGATCGCATTTAATTTGGAGCGCACTGCTCCTTCATTACATGCGATCTCATGTGCGGTGCGAATTTCAGCCATACACTTTGTATGGCTGAATTCGCACTGCATCCGCACCAAAGACGCACAGGAGGCATTTTTTGAGCCGCATCAAAATCAAATCGCACAGTGGTTCACACTTGTGCGATGCGATTCTGTGCGTACTTGCAGATCGCACTGCGATATGCAATCAAACTGGGGGTGTCGTTAACGTTTAATTGACACCCCCTGCGTATCGCATATGGCAGTGGGAACTGCTAGATGCGTGGATGCGATGCGGTAACACGCTGCATATTCGCAGCGTTCCCGCATCGCACAAGTGTGAACCGAGCCTAAGACTGAAATCCAGTCATTTTTCATCTCTCTGGTCATTTCTTTGTAAAAGGAAGCAAACACAGGTAAAATGGTCCCAAAATTAAATTTTGCATATTTTGGGGGTTTTGCCCTTAAAATGTTCACATCTTTGGCCAAAGGCTTAGGGAGGCAGAAAATGTGTCAAAACGGGATCAAAAGTCCCCAAAACGGATACAACAACACTTTAAAGCCCAAAATGTCAAGGAGAAAAGTGTTTTAATGTCACTTCCGGTTTTAAGGAGGTCACTTCCGGTTTGCCACTTCCGGTTTCAGACAATGCCAGTTTCCCAGGTAATTTCAAAGCTTTTTAAGTGCCCTTTCACACTCGTGCGGCTGCGGAGATCGCATTTAATTCGGAGCGCACTGCTCCTTCATTACATGCGATCTGATGTGCGGTGCGAATTTCAGCCATACACTTTGTATGGCTGAATTCGCACTGCATCCGCACCAAAGACGCACAGGAGGCATTTTTTGAGCCGCATCAAAATCAAATCGCACAGTGGTTCACACTTGTGCGATGCGATTCTGTGCGTACTTGCAGATCGCACTGCGATATGCAATCAAACTGGGGGTGTCGTTAACGTTTAATTGACACCCCCTGCGTATCGCATATGGCAGTGGGAACTGCTAGATGCGTGGATGCGATGTGGTAACACGCTGCATATTCGCAGCGTTCCCGCATCGCACAAGTGTGAACCGAGCCTAAGACTGAAATCCAGTCATTTTTCATCTCTCTGGTCATTTCTTTGTAAAAGGAAGCAAACACAGGTAAAATGGTCCCAAAATAAAATTTTGCATATTTTGGGGGTTTTGCCCTTAAAATGTTCACATCTTTGGCCAAAGGCTTAGGGAGGCAGAAAATGTGTCAAAACGGGATCAAAAGTCCCCATAACGGATACAACAACACTTTAAAGCCCAAAATGTCAAGGAGAAAAGTGTTTTAATGTCACTTCCGGTTTTAAGGAGGTCACTTCCGGTTTGCCACTTCCGGTTTCAGACAATGCCAGTTTCCCAGGTAATTTCAAAGGTTTTTAAGTGCCCTTTCACACTCGTGCGGCTGCGGAGATCGCATTTAATTCGGAGCGCACTGCTCCTTCATTACATGCGATCTCATGTGCGGTGCGAATTTCTGCCATACACTTTGTATGGCTGAATTCGCACTGCATCCGCACCAAAGACGCACAGGAGGCATTTTTTGAGCCGCATCAAAATCAAATCGCACAGTGGTTCACACTTGTGCGATGCGATTCTGTGCGTACTTGCAGATCGCACTGCGATATGCAATCAAACTGGGGGTGTCGTTAACGTTTAATTGACACCCCCTGCGTATCGCATATGGCAGTGGGAACTGCTAGATGCGTGGATGCGATGCGGTAACACGCTGCATATTCGCAGCGTTCCCACATCGCACAAGTGTGAACCGAGCCTAAGACTGAAATCCAGTCATTTTTCATCTCTCTGGTCATTTCTTTGTAAAAGGAAGCAAACACAGGTAAAATGGTCCCAAAATTAAATTTTGCATATTTTGGGGGTTTTGCCCTTAAAATGTTCACATCTTTGGCCAAAGGCTTAGGGAGGCAGAAATGTGTCAAAACGGGATCAAAAGTCCCCAAAACGGATACAACAACACTTTAAAGCCCAAAATGTCAAGGAGAAAAGTGTTTTAATGTCACTTCCGGTTTTAAGGAGGTCACTTCCGGTTTGCCACTTCCGGTTTCAGACAATGCCAGTTTCCCAGGTAATTTCAAAGCTTTTTAAGTGCCCTTTCACACTCGTGCGGCTGCGGAGATCGCATTTAATTCGGAGCGCACTGCTCCTTCATTACATGCGATCTCATGTGCGGTGCGAATTTCAGCCATACACTTTGTATGGCTGAATTCGCACTGCATCCGCACCAAAGACGCACAGGAGGCATTTTTTGAGCCGCATCAAAATCAAATCGCACAGTGGTTCACACTTGTGCGATGCGATTCTGTGCGTACTTGCAGATCGCACTGCGATATGCAATCAAACTGGGGGTGTCGTTAACGTTTAATTGACACCCCCTGCGTATCGCATATGGCAGTGGGAACTGCTAGATGCGTGGATGCGATGCGGTAACACGCTGCATATTCGCAGCGTTCCCGCATCGCACAAGTGTGAACCGAGCCTAAGACTGAAATCCAGTCATTTTTCATCTCTCTGGTCATTTCTTTGTAAAAGGAAGCAAACACAGGTAAAATGGTCCCAAAATTAAATTTTGCATATTTTGGGGGTTTTGCCCTTAAAATGTTCACATCTTTGGCCAAAGGCTTAGGGAGGCAGAAAATGTGTCAAAACGGGATCAAAAGTCCCCAAAACGGATACAACAACACTTTAAAGCCCAAAATGTCAAGGAGAAAAGTGTTTTAATGTCACTTCCGGTTTTAAGGAGGTCACTTCCGGTTTGCCACTTCCGGTTTCAGACAATGCCAGTTTCCCAGGTAATTTCAAAGCTTTTTAAGTGCCCTTTCACACTCGTGCGGCTGCGGAGATCGCATTTAATTCGGAGCGCACTGCTCCTTCATTACATGCGATCTCATGTGCGGTGCGAATTTCAGCCATACACTTTGTATGGCTGAATTCGCACTGCATCCGCACCAAAGACGCACAGGAGGCATTTTTTGAGCCGCATCAAAATCAAATCGCACAGTGGTTCACACTTGTGCGATGCGATTCTGTGCGTACTTGCACATCGCACTGCGATATGCAATCAAACTGGGGGTGTCGTTAACGTTTAATTGACACCCCCTGCGTATCGCATATGGCAGTGGGAACTGCTAGATGCGTGGATGCGATGCGGTAACACGCTGCATATTCGCAGCATTCCCGCATCGCACAAGTGTGAACCGAGCCTAAGACTGAAATCCAGTCATTTTTCATCTCTCTGGTCATTTCTTTGTAAAAGGAAGCAAACACAGGTAAAATGGTCCCAAAATTAAATTTTGCATATTTTGGGGGTTTTGCCCTTAAAATGTTCACATCTTTGGCCAAAGGCTTAGGGAGGCAGAAAATGTGTCAAAACGGGATCAAAAGTCCCCAAAACGGATACAACAACACTTTAAAGCCCAAAATGTCAAGGAGAAAAGTGTTTTAATGTCACTTCCGGTTTTAAGGAGGTCACTTCCGGTTTGCCACTTCCGGTTTCAGACAATGCCAGTTTCCCAGGTAATTTCAAAGGTTTTTAAGTGCCCTTTCACACTCGTGCGGCTGCGGAGATCGCATTTAATTCGGAGCGCACTGCTCCTTCATTACATGCGATCTCATGTGCGGTGCGAATTTCAGCCATACACTTTGTATGGCTGAATTCGCACTGCATCCGCACCAAAGACGCACAGGAGGCATTTTTTGAGCCGCATCAAAATCAAATCGCACAGTGGTTCACACTTGTGCGATGCGATTCTGTGCGTACTTGCAGATCGCACTGCGATATGCAATCAAACTGGGGGTGTCGTTAACGTTTAATTGACACCCCCTGCGTATCGCATATGGCAGTGGGAACTGCTAGATGCGTGGATGCGATGCGGTAACACGCTGCATATTCGCAGCATTCCCGCATCGCACAAGTGTGAACCGAGCCTAAGACTGAAATCCAGTCATTTTTCATCTCTCTGGTCATTTCTTTGTAAAAGGAAGCAAACACAGGTAAAATGGTCCCAAAATTAAATTTTGCATATTTTGGGGGTTTTGCCCTTAAAATGTTCACATCTTTGGCCAAAGGCTTAGGGAGGCAGAAAATGTGTCAAAACGGGATCAAAAGTCCCCAAAACGGATACAACAACACTTTAAAGCCCAAAATGTCAAGGAGAAAAGTGTTTTAATGTCACTTCCGGTTTTAAGGAGGTCACTTCCGGTTTGCCACTTCCGGTTTCAGACAATGCCAGTTTCCCAGGTAATTTCAAAGGTTTTTAAGTGCCCTTTCACACTCGTGCGGCTGCGGAGATCGCATTTAATTCGGAGCGCACTGCTCCTTCATTACATGCGATCTCATGTGCGGTGCGAATTTCTGCCATACACTTTGTATGGCTGAATTCGCACTGCATCCGCACCAAAGACGCACAGGAGGCATTTTTTGAGCCGCATCAAAATCAAATCGCACAGTGGTTCACACTTGTGCGATGCGATTCTGTGTGTACTTGCAGATCGCACTGCGATATGCAATCAAACTGGGGGTGTCGTTAACGTTTAATTGACACCCCCTGCGTATCGCATATGGCAGTGGGAACTGCTAGATGCGTGGATGCGATGCGGTAACACGCTGCATATTCGCAGCGTTCCCGCATCGCACAAGTGTGAACCGAGCCTAAGACTGAAATCCAGTCATTTTTCATCTCTCTGGTCATTTCTTTGTAAAAGGAAGCAAACACAGGTAAAATGGTCCCAAAATTAAATTTTGCATATTTTGGGGGTTTTGCCCTTAAAATGTTCACATCTTTGGCCAAAGGCTTAGGGAGGCAGAAATGTGTCAAAACGGGATCAAAAGTCCCCAAAACGGATACAACAACACTTTAAAGCCCAAAATGTCAAGGAGAAAAGTGTTTTAATGTCACTTCCGGTTTTAAGGAGGTCACTTCCGGTTTGCCACTTCCGGTTTCAGACAATGCCAGTTTCCCAGGTAATTTCAAAGCTTTTTAAGTGCCCTTTCACACTCGTGCGGCTGCGGAGATCGCATTTAATTTGGAGCGCACTGCTCCTTCATTACATGCGATCTCATGTGCGGTGCGAATTTCAGCCATACACTTTGTATGGCTGAATTCGCACTGCATCCGCACCAAAGACGCACAGGAGGCATTTTTTGAGCCGCATCAAAATCAAATCGCACAGTGGTTCACACTTGTGCGATGCGATTCTGTGCGTACTTGCAGATCGCACTGCGATATGCAATCAAACTGGGGGTGTCGTTAACGTTTAATTGACACCCCCTGCGTATCGCATATGGCAGTGGGAACTGCTAGATGCGTGGATGCGATGCGGTAACACGCTGCATATTCGCAGCGTTCCCGCATCGCACAAGTGTGAACCGAGCCTAAGACTGAAATCCAGTCATTTTTCATCTCTCTGGTCATTTCTTTGTAAAAGGAAGCAAACACAGGTAAAATGGTCCCAAAATTAAATTTTGCATATTTTGGGGGTTTTGCCCTTAAAATGTTCACATCTTTGGCCAAAGGCTTAGGGAGGCAGAAAATGTGTCAAAACGGGATCAAAAGTCCCCAAAACGGATACAACAACACTTTAAAGCCCAAAATGTCAAGGAGAAAAGTGTTTTAATGTCACTTCCGGTTTTAAGGAGGTCACTTCCGGTTTGCCACTTCCGGTTTCAGACAATGCCAGTTTCCCAGGTAATTTCAAAGCTTTTTAAGTGCCCTTTCACACTCGTGCGGCTGCGGAGATCGCATTTAATTCGGAGCGCACTGCTCCTTCATTACATGCGATCTGATGTGCGGTGCGAATTTCAGCCATACACTTTGTATGGCTGAATTCGCACTGCATCCGCACCAAAGACGCACAGGAGGCATTTTTTGAGCCGCATCAAAATCAAATCGCACAGTGGTTCACACTTGTGCGATGCGATTCTGTGCGTACTTGCAGATCGCACTGCGATATGCAATCAAACTGGGGGTGTCGTTAACGTTTAATTGACACCCCCTGCGTATCGCATATGGCAGTGGGAACTGCTAGATGCGTGGATGCGATGTGGTAACACGCTGCATATTCGCAGCGTTCCCGCATCGCACAAGTGTGAACCGAGCCTAAGACTGAAATCCAGTCATTTTTCATCTCTCTGGTCATTTCTTTGTAAAAGGAAGCAAACACAGGTAAAATGGTCCCAAAATAAAATTTTGCATATTTTGGGGGTTTTGCCCTTAAAATGTTCACATCTTTGGCCAAAGGCTTAGGGAGGCAGAAAATGTGTCAAAACGGGATCAAAAGTCCCCATAACGGATACAACAACACTTTAAAGCCCAAAATGTCAAGGAGAAAAGTGTTTTAATGTCACTTCCGGTTTTAAGGAGGTCACTTCCGGTTTGCCACTTCCGGTTTCAGACAATGCCAGTTTCCCAGGTAATTTCAAAGGTTTTTAAGTGCCCTTTCACACTCGTGCGGCTGCGGAGATCGCATTTAATTCGGAGCGCACTGCTCCTTCATTACATGCGATCTCATGTGCGGTGCGAATTTCTGCCATACACTTTGTATGGCTGAATTCGCACTGCATCCGCACCAAAGACGCACAGGAGGCATTTTTTGAGCCGCATCAAAATCAAATCGCACAGTGGTTCACACTTGTGCGATGCGATTCTGTGCGTACTTGCAGATCGCACTGCGATATGCAATCAAACTGGGGGTGTCGTTAACGTTTAATTGACACCCCCTGCGTATCGCATATGGCAGTGGGAACTGCTAGATGCGTGGATGCGATGCGGTAACACGCTGCATATTCGCAGCGTTCCCACATCGCACAAGTGTGAACCGAGCCTAAGACTGAAATCCAGTCATTTTTCATCTCTCTGGTCATTTCTTTGTAAAAGGAAGCAAACACAGGTAAAATGGTCCCAAAATTAAATTTTGCATATTTTGGGGGTTTTGCCCTTAAAATGTTCACATCTTTGGCCAAAGGCTTAGGGAGGCAGAAATGTGTCAAAACGGGATCAAAAGTCCCCAAAACGGATACAACAACACTTTAAAGCCCAAAATGTCAAGGAGAAAAGTGTTTTAATGTCACTTCCGGTTTTAAGGAGGTCACTTCCGGTTTGCCACTTCCGGTTTCAGACAATGCCAGTTTCCCAGGTAATTTCAAAGCTTTTTAAGTGCCCTTTCACACTCGTGCGGCTGCGGAGATCGCATTTAATTCGGAGCGCACTGCTCCTTCATTACATGCGATCTCATGTGCGGTGCGAATTTCAGCCATACACTTTGTATGGCTGAATTCGCACTGCATCCGCACCAAAGACGCACAGGAGGCATTTTTTGAGCCGCATCAAAATCAAATCGCACAGTGGTTCACACTTGTGCGATGCGATTCTGTGCGTACTTGCAGATCGCACTGCGATATGCAATCAAACTGGGGGTGTCGTTAACGTTTAATTGACACCCCCTGCGTATCGCATATGGCAGTGGGAACTGCTAGATGCGTGGATGCGATGCGGTAACACGCTGCATATTCGCAGCGTTCCCGCATCGCACAAGTGTGAACCGAGCCTAAGACTGAAATCCAGTCATTTTTCATCTCTCTGGTCATTTCTTTGTAAAAGGAAGCAAACACAGGTAAAATGGTCCCAAAATTAAATTTTGCATATTTTGGGGGTTTTGCCCTTAAAATGTTCACATCTTTGGCCAAAGGCTTAGGGAGGCAGAAATGTGTCAAAACGGGATCAAAAGTCCCCAAAACGGATACAACAACACTTTAAAGCCCAAAATGTCAAGGAGAAAAGTGTTTTAATGTCACTTCCGGTTTTAAGGAGGTCACTTCCGGTTTGCCACTTCCGGTTTCAGACAATGCCAGTTTCCCAGGTAATTTCAAAGCTTTTTAAGTGCCCTTTCACACTCGTGCGGCTGCGGAGATCGCATTTAATTCGGAGCGCACTGCTCCTTCATTACATGCGATCTCATGTGCGGTGCGAATTTCAGCCATACACTTTGTATGGCTGAATTCGCACTGCATCCGCACCAAAGACGCACAGGAGGCATTTTTTGAGCCGCATCAAAATCAAATCGCACAGTGGTTCACACTTGTGCGATGCGATTCTGTGCGTACTTGCAGATCGCACTGCGATATGCAATCAAACTGGGGGTGTCGTTAACGTTTAATTGACACCCCCTGCGTATCGCATATGGCAGTGGGAACTGCTAGATGCGTGGATGCGATGCGGTAACACGCTGCATATTCGCAGCATTCCCGCATCGCACAAGTGTGAACCGAGCCTAAGACTGAAATCCAGTCATTTTTCATCTCTCTGGTCATTTCTTTGTAAAAGGAAGCAAACACAGGTAAAATGGTCCCAAAATTAAATTTTGCATATTTTGGGGGTTTTGCCCTTAAAATGTTCACATCTTTGGCCAAAGGCTTAGGGAGGCAGAAAATGTGTCAAAACGGGATCAAAAGTCCCCAAAACGGATACAACAACACTTTAAAGCCCAAAATGTCAAGGAGAAAAGTGTTTTAATGTCACTTCCGGTTTTAAGGAGGTCACTTCCGGTTTGCCACTTCCGGTTTCAGACAATGCCAGTTTCCCAGGTAATTTCAAAGGTTTTTAAGTGCCCTTTCACACTCGTGCGGCTGCGGAGATCGCATTTAATTCGGAGCGCACTGCTCCTTCATTACATGCGATCTCATGTGCGGTGCGAATTTCTGCCATACACTTTGTATGGCTGAATTCGCACTGCATCCGCACCAAAGACGCACAGGAGGCATTTTTTGAGCCGCATCAAAATCAAATCGCACAGTGGTTCACACTTGTGCGATGCGATTCTGTGCATACTTGCAGATCGCACTGCGATATGCAATCAAACTGGGGGTGTCGTTAACGTTTAATTGACACCCCCTGCGTATCGCATATGGCAGTGGGAACTGCTAGATGCGTGGATGCGATGCGGTAACACGCTGCATATTCGCAGCGTTCCCGCATCGCACAAGTGTGAACCGAGCCTAAGACTGAAATCCAGTCATTTTTCATCTCTCTGGTCATTTCTTTGTAAAAGGAAGCAAACACAGGTAAAATGGTCCCAAAATTAAATTTTGCATATTTTGGGGGTTTTGCCCTTAAAATGTTCACATCTTTGGCCAAAGGCTTAGGGAGGCAGAAATGTGTCAAAACGGGATCAAAAGTCCCCAAAACGGATACAACAACACTTTAAAGCCCAAAATGTCAAGGAGAAAAGTGTTTTAATGTCACTTCCGGTTTTAAGGAGGTCACTTCCGGTTTGCCACTTCCGGTTTCAGACAATGCCAGTTTCCCAGGTAATTTCAAAGCTTTTTAAGTGCCCTTTCACACTCGTGCGGCTGCGGAGATCGCATTTAATTCGGAGCGCACTGCTCCTTCATTACATGCGATCTCATGTGCGGTGCGAATTTCAGCCATACACTTTGTATGGCTGAATTCGCACTGCATCCGCACCAAAGACGCACAGGAGGCATTTTTTGAGCCGCATCAAAATCAAATCGCACAGTGGTTCACACTTGTGCGATGCGATTCTGTGCGTACTTGCAGATCGCACTGCGATATGCAATCAAACTGGGGGTGTCGTTAACGTTTAATTGACACCCCCTGCGTATCGCATATGGCAGTGGGAACTGCTAGATACGTGGATGCGATGCGGTAACACGCTGCATATTCGCAGCATTCCCGCATCGCACAAGTGTGAACCGAGCCTAAGACTGAAATCCAGTCATTTTTCATCTCTCTGGTCATTTCTTTGTAAAAGGAAGCAAACACAGGTAAAATGGTCCCAAAATTAAATTTTGCATATTTTGGGGGTTTTGCCCTTAAAATGTTCACATCTTTGGCCAAAGGCTTAGGGAGGCAGAAAATGTGTCAAAACGGGATCAAAAGTCCCCAAAACGGATACAACAACACTTTAAAGCCCAAAATGTCAAGGAGAAAAGTGTTTTAATGTCACTTCCGGTTTTAAGGAGGTCACTTCCGGTTTGCCACTTCCGGTTTCAGACAATGCCAGTTTCCCAGGTAATTTCAAAGGTTTTTAAGTGCCCTTTCACACTCGTGCGGCTGCGGAGATCGCATTTAATTCGGAGCGCACTGCTCCTTCATTACATGCGATCTCATGTGCGGTGCGAATTTCTGCCATACACTTTGTATGGCTGAATTCGCACTGCATCCGCACCAAAGACGCACAGGAGGCATTTTTTGAGCCGCATCAAAATCAAATCGCACAGTGGTTCACACTTGTGCGATGCGATTCTGTGCGTACTTGCAGATCGCACTGCGATATGCAATCAAACTGGGGGTGTCGTTAACGTTTAATTGACACCCCCTGCGTATCGCATATGGCAGTGGGAACTGCTAGATGCGTGGATGCGATGCGGTAACACGCTGCATATTCGCAGCATTCCCGCATCGCACAAGTGTGAACCGAGCCTAAGACTGAAATCCAGTCATTTTTCATCTCTCTGGTCATTTCTTTGTAAAAGGAAGCAAACACAGGTAAAATGGTCCCAAAATTAAATTTTGCATATTTTGGGGGTTTTGCCCTTAAAATGTTCACATCTTTGGCCAAAGGCTTAGGGAGGCAGAAAATGTGTCAAAACGGGATCAAAAGTCCCCAAAACGGATACAACAACACTTTAAAGCCCAAAATGTCAAGGAGAAAAGTGTTTTAATGTCACTTCCGGTTTTAAGGAGGTCACTTCCGGTTTGCCACTTCCGGTTTCAGACAATGCCAGTTTCCCAGGTAATTTCAAAGGTTTTTAAGTGCCCTTTCACACTCGTGCGGCTGCGGAGATCGCATTTAATTCGGAGCGCACTGCTCCTTCATTACATGCGATCTCATGTGCGGTGCGAATTTCTGCCATATACTTTGTATGGCTGAATTCGCACTGCATCCGCACCAAAGACGCACAGGAGGCATTTTTTGAGCCGCATCAAAATCAAATCGCACAGTGGTTCACACTTGTGCGATGCGATTCTGTGCATACTTGCAGATCGCACTGCGATATGCAATCAAACTGGGGGTGTCGTTAACGTTTAATTGACACCCCCTGCGTATCGCATATGGCAGTGGGAACTGCTAGATGCGTGGATGCGATGCGGTAACACGCTGCATATTCGCAGCGTTCCCGCATCGCACAAGTGTGAACCGAGCCTAAGACTGAAATCCAGTCATTTTTCATCTCTCTGGTCATTTCTTTGTAAAAGGAAGCAAACACAGGTAAAATGGTCCCAAAATTAAATTTTGCATATTTTGGGGGTTTTGCCCTTAAAATGTTCACATCTTTGGCCAAAGGCTTAGGGAGGCAGAAATGTGTCAAAACGGGATCAAAAGTCCCCAAAACGGATACAACAACACTTTAAAGCCCAAAATGTCAAGGAGAAAAGTGTTTTAATGTCACTTCCGGTTTTAAGGAGGTCACTTCCGGTTTGCCACTTCCGGTTTCAGACAATGCCAGTTTCCCAGGTAATTTCAAAGCTTTTTAAGTGCCCTTTCACACTCGTGCGGCTGCGGAGATCGCATTTAATTCGGAGCGCACTGCTCCTTCATTACATGCGATCTCATGTGCGGTGCGAATTTCAGCCATACACTTTGTATGGCTGAATTCGCACTGCATCCGCACCAAAGACGCACAGGAGGCATTTTTTGAGCCGCATCAAAATCAAATCGCACAGTGGTTCACACTTGTGCGATGCGATTCTGTGCGTACTTGCAGATCGCACTGCGATATGCAATCAAACTGGGGGTGTCGTTAACGTTTAATTGACACCCCCTGCGTATCGCATATGGCAGTGGGAACTGCTAGATGCGTGGATGCGATGCGGTAACACGCTGCATATTCGCAGCATTCCCGCATCGCACAAGTGTGAACCGAGCCTAAGACTGAAATCCAGTCATTTTTCATCTCTCTGGTCATTTCTTTGTAAAAGGAAGCAAACACAGGTAAAATGGTCCCAAAATTAAATTTTGCATATTTTGGGGGTTTTGCCCTTAAAATGTTCACATCTTTGGCCAAAGGCTTAGGGAGGCAGAAAATGTGTCAAAACGGGATCAAAAGTCCCCAAAACGGATACAACAACACTTTAAAGCCCAAAATGTCAAGGAGAAAAGTGTTTTAATGTCACTTCCGGTTTTAAGGAGGTCACTTCCGGTTTGCCACTTCCGGTTTCAGACAATGCCAGTTTCCCAGGTAATTTCAAAGCTTTTTAAGTGCCCTTTCACACTCGTGCGGCTGCGGAGATCGCATTTAATTCGGAGCGCACTGCTCCTTCATTACATGCGATCTCATGTGCGGTGCGAATTTCAGCCATACACTTTGTATGGCTGAATTCGCACTGCATCCGCACCAAAGACGCACAGGAGGCATTTTTTGAGCCGCATCAAAATCAAATCGCACAGTGGTTCACACTTGTGCGATGCGATTCTGTGCGTACTTGCACATCGCACTGCGATATGCAATCAAACTGGGGGTGTCGTTAACGTTTAATTGACACCCCCTGCGTATCGCATATGGCAGTGGGAACTGCTAGATGCGTGGATGCGATGCGGTAACACGCTGCATATTCGCAGCATTCCCGCATCGCACAAGTGTGAACCGAGCCTAAGACTGAAATCCAGTCATTTTTCATCTCTCTGGTCATTTCTTTGTAAAAGGAAGCAAACACAGGTAAAATGGTCCCAAAATTAAATTTTGCATATTTTGGGGGTTTTGCCCTTAAAATGTTCACATCTTTGGCCAAAGGCTTAGGGAGGCAGAAAATGTGTCAAAACGGGATCAAAAGTCCCCAAAACGGATACAACAACACTTTAAAGCCCAAAATGTCAAGGAGAAAAGTGTTTTAATGTCACTTCCGGTTTTAAGGAGGTCACTTCCGGTTTGCCACTTCCGGTTTCAGACAATGCCAGTTTCCCAGGTAATTTCAAAGGTTTTTAAGTGCCCTTTCACACTCGTGCGGCTGCGGAGATCGCATTTAATTCGGAGCGCACTGCTCCTTCATTACATGCGATCTCATGTGCGGTGCGAATTTCAGCCATACACTTTGTATGGCTGAATTCGCACTGCATCCGCACCAAAGACGCACAGGAGGCATTTTTTGAGCCGCATCAAAATCAAATCGCACAGTGGTTCACACTTGTGCGATGCGATTCTGTGCGTACTTGCAGATCGCACTGCGATATGCAATCAAACTGGGGGTGTCGTTAACGTTTAATTGACACCCCCTGCGTATCGCATATGGCAGTGGGAACTGCTAGATGCGTGGATGCGATGCGGTAACACGCTGCATATTCGCAGCATTCCCGCATCGCACAAGTGTGAACCGAGCCTAAGACTGAAATCCAGTCATTTTTCATCTCTCTGGTCATTTCTTTGTAAAAGGAAGCAAACACAGGTAAAATGGTCCCAAAATTAAATTTTGCATATTTTGGGGGTTTTGCCCTTAAAATGTTCACATCTTTGGCCAAAGGCTTAGGGAGGCAGAAAATGTGTCAAAACGGGATCAAAAGTCCCCAAAACGGATACAACAACACTTTAAAGCCCAAAATGTCAAGGAGAAAAGTGTTTTAATGTCACTTCCGGTTTTAAGGAGGTCACTTCCGGTTTGCCACTTCCGGTTTCAGACAATGCCAGTTTCCCAGGTAATTTCAAAGGTTTTTAAGTGCCCTTTCACACTCGTGCGGCTGCGGAGATCGCATTTAATTCGGAGCGCACTGCTCCTTCATTACATGCGATCTCATGTGCGGTGCGAATTTCTGCCATACACTTTGTATGGCTGAATTCGCACTGCATCCGCACCAAAGACGCACAGGAGGCATTTTTTGAGCCGCATCAAAATCAAATCGCACAGTGGTTCACACTTGTGCGATGCGATTCTGTGCGTACTTGCAGATCGCACTGCGATATGCAATCAAACTGGGGGTGTCGTTAACGTTTAATTGACACCCCCTGCGTATCGCATATGGCAGTGGGAACTGCTAGATGCGTGGATGCGATCCGGTAACACGCTGCATATTCGCAGCGTTCCCGCATCGCACAAGTGTGAACCGAGCCTAAGACTGAAATCCAGTCATTTTTCATCTCTCTGGTCATTTCTTTGTAAAAGGAAGCAAACACAGGTAAAATGGTCCCAAAATTAAATTTTGCATATTTTGGGGGTTTTGCCCTTAAAATGTTCACATCTTTGGCCAAAGGCTTAGGGAGGCAGAAATGTGTCAAAACGGGATCAAAAGTCCCCAAAACGGATACAACAACACTTTAAAGCCCAAAATGTCAAGGAGAAAAGTGTTTTAATGTCACTTCCGGTTTTAAGGAGGTCACTTCCGGTTTGCCACTTCCGGTTTCAGACAATGCCAGTTTCCCAGGTAATTTCAAAGCTTTTTAAGTGCCCTTTCACACTCGTGCGGCTGCGGAGATCGCATTTAATTTGGAGCGCACTGCTCCTTCATTACATGCGATCTCATGTGCGGTGCGAATTTCAGCCATACACTTTGTATGGCTGAATTCGCACTGCATCCGCACCAAAGACGCACAGGAGGCATTTTTTGAGCCGCATCAAAATCAAATCGCACAGTGGTTCACACTTGTGCGATGCGATTCTGTGCGTACTTGCAGATCGCACTGCGATATGCAATCAAACTGGGGGTGTCGTTAACGTTTAATTGACACCCCCTGCGTATCGCATATGGCAGTGGGAACTGCTAGATGCGTGGATGCGATGCGGTAACACGCTGCATATTCGCAGCGTTCCCGCATCGCACAAGTGTGAACCGAGCCTAAGACTGAAATCCAGTCATTTTTCATCTCTCTGGTCATTTCTTTGTAAAAGGAAGCAAACACAGGTAAAATGGTCCCAAAATTAAATTTTGCATATTTTGGGGGTTTTGCCCTTAAAATGTTCACATCTTTGGCCAAAGGCTTAGGGAGGCAGAAAATGTGTCAAAACGGGATCAAAAGTCCCCAAAACGGATACAACAACACTTTAAAGCCCAAAATGTCAAGGAGAAAAGTGTTTTAATGTCACTTCCGGTTTTAAGGAGGTCACTTCCGGTTTGCCACTTCCGGTTTCAGACAATGCCAGTTTCCCAGGTAATTTCAAAGCTTTTTAAGTGCCCTTTCACACTCGTGCGGCTGCGGAGATCGCATTTAATTCGGAGCGCACTGCTCCTTCATTACATGCGATCTCATGTGCGGTGCGAATTTCTGCCATACACTTTGTATGGCTGAATTCGCACTGCATCCGCACCAAAGACGCACAGGAGGCATTTTTTGAGCCGCATCAAAATCAAATCGCACAGTGGTTCACACTTGTGCGATGCGATTCTGTGCGTACTTGCAGATCGCACTGCGATATGCAATCAAACTGGGGGTGTCGTTAACGTTTAATTGACACCCCCTGCGTATCGCATATGGCAGTGGGAACTGCTAGATGCGTGGATGCGATGCGGTAACACGCTGCATATTCGCAGCATTCCCGCATCGCACAAGTGTGAACCGAGCCTAAGACTGAAATCCAGTCATTTTTCATCTCTCTGGTCATTTCTTTGTAAAAGGAAGCAAACACAGGTAAAATGGTCCCAAAATTAAATTTTGCATATTTTGGGGGTTTTGCCCTTAAAATGTTCACATCTTTGGCCAAAGGCTTAGGGAGGCAGAAAATGTGTCAAAACGGGATCAAAAGTCCCCAAAACGGATACAACAACACTTTAAAGCCCAAAATGTCAAGGAGAAAAGTGTTTTAATGTCACTTCCGGTTTTAAGGAGGTCACTTCCGGTTTGCCACTTCCGGTTTCAGACAATGCCAGTTTCCCAGGTAATTTCAAAGGTTTTTAAGTGCCCTTTCACACTCGTGCGGCTGCGGAGATCGCATTTAATTCGGAGCGCACTGCTCCTTCATTACATGCGATCTCATGTGCGGTGCGAATTTCTGCCATACACTTTGTATGGCTGAATTCGCACTGCATCCGCACCAAAGACGCACAGGAGGCATTTTTTGAGCCGCATCAAAATCAAATCGCACAGTGGTTCACACTTGTGCGATGCGATTCTGTGCGTACTTGCAGATCGCAGATATGCAATCAAACTGGGGGTGTCGTTAACGTTTAATTGACACCCCCTGCGTATCGCATATGGGCAGTGGGAACTGCTAGATGCGTGGATGCGATGCGGTACACGCTGCATATTCGCAGCGTTCCCGCATCGCCACAAGTGTGAACCGAGCCTAAGACTGAAATCCAGTCATTTTTCATCTTCTCTGGTCATTTCTTTGTAAAAGGAAGCAAACACAGGTAAAATGGTCCCAAAAATTAAATTTTGCATATTTTGGGGGTTTTGCCCTTAAAATGTTCACATCTTTGGCCAAAGGCTTAGGGAGGCAGAAATGTGTCAAAACGGGATCAAAAGTCCCCAAAACGGATACAACAACACTTTAAAGCCAAAATTTCAAGGAGAAAAGTGTTTTAATGTCACTTCCGGTTTTAAGGAGGTCACTTCCGGTTTGCCACTTCCGGTTTCAGACAATGCCAGTTTCCCAGGTAATTTTCAAAGCTTTTTAAGTGCCCTTTCACACTCGTGCGGCTGCGGAGATCGCATTTAATTCGGAGCGCACTGCTCCTTCATTACATGCGATCTCATGTGCGGTGCGAATTTCAGCCATACACTTTGTATGGCTGAATTCGCACTGCATCCGCACCAAAGACGCACAGGAGGCATTTTTTGAGCCGCATCAAAATCAAATCGCACAGTGGTTCACACTTGTGCGATGCGATTCTGTGCGTACTTGCAGATCGCACTGCGATATGCAATCAAACTTGGGGTGTCGTTAACGTTTATTGACACCCCCTGCGTATCGCATATGGCAGTGGGAACTGCTAGATGCGTGGATGCGATGCGGTAACACGCTGCATATTCGCAGCGTTCCCGCATCGCACAAGTGTGAACCGAGCCTAAGACTGAAATCCAGTCATTTTTCCATCTCTCTGGTCATTTCTTTGTAAAAGGAAGCAAACACAGGTAAAATGGTCCCAAAATTAAATTTTGCATATTTTGGGGGTTTTGCCCTTAAAATGTTCACATCTTTGGCCAAAGGCTTAGGGAAGGCAGAAAATGTGTCAAAACGGGATCAAAAGTCCCCAAAACGGATACAACAACACTTTAAAGCCCAAAATGTCAAGGAGAAAAGTGTTTTAATGTCACTTCCTGTTTTAAGGAGGTCACTTCCGGTTTGCCACTTCCGGTTTCAGACAATGCCAGTTTCCCAGGTAATTTCAAAGGTTTTTAAGTGCCCTTTCACACTCGTGCGGCTGCGGAGATCGCATTTAATTCGGAGCGCACGGCTCCTTCATTACATGCGATCTCATGTGCGGTGCGAATTTCTGCCATACACTTTGTATGGCTGAATTCGCACTGCATCCGCACCAAAGACGGCACAGGAGGCATTTTTTGAGCCGCATCAAAATCAAATCGCACAGTGGTTCACACTTGTGCGATGCGATTCTGTGCGTACTTGCAGATCGCACTGCGATATGCAATCAACTGGGGGTGTCGTTAACGTTTAATTGACACCCCCTGCGTATCGCATATGGCAGTGGGAACTGCTAGATGCGTGGATGCGATGCGGTAACACGCTGCATATTCGCAGCGTTCCCGCATCGCACAAGTGTGAACCGAGCCTAAGACTGAAATCCAGTCATTTTTCATCTCTCTGGTCATTTCTTTGTAAAAGGAAGCAAACACAGGTAAAATGGTCCCAAAATTAAATTTTGCATATTTTGGGGGTTTTGCCCTTAAAATGTTCACATCTTTGGCCAAAGGCTTAGGGAGGCAGAAAATGTGTCAAAACGGGATCAAAAGTCCCCAAAACGGATACAACAACACTTTAAAGCCCAAAATGTCAAGGAGAAAAGTGTTTTAATGTCACTTCCGGTTTTAAGGAGGTCACTTCCGGTTTGCCACTTCCGGTTTCAGACAATGCCAGTTTCCCAGGTAATTTCAAAGGTTTTTAAGTGCCCTTTCACACTCGTGCGGCTGCGGAGATCGCATTTAATTCGGAGCGCACTGCTCCTTCATTACATGCGATCTCATGTGCGGTGCGAATTTCTGCCATACACTTTGTATGGCTGAATTCGCACTGCATCCGCACCAAAGACGCACAGGAGGCATTTTTTGAGCCGCATCAAAATCAAATCGCACAGTGGTTCACACTTGTGCGATGCGATTCTGTGCGTACTTGCAGATCGCACTGCGATATGCAATCAAACTGGGGGTGTCGTTAACGTTTAATTGACACCCCCTGCGTATCGCATATGGCAGTGGGAACTGCTAGATGCGTGGATGCGATGCGGTAACACGCTGCATATTCGCAGCGTTCCCGCATCGCACAAGTGTGAACCGAGCCTAAGACTGAAATCCAGTCATTTTTCATCTCTCTGGTCATTTCTTTGTAAAAGGAAGCAAACACAGGTAAAATGGTCCCAAAATTAAATTTTGCATATTTTGGGGGTTTTGCCCTTAAAATGTTCACATCTTTGGCCAAAGGCTTAGGGAGGCAGAAATGTGTCAAAACGGGATCAAAAGTCCCCAAAACGGATACAACAACACTTTAAAGCCCAAAATGTCAAGGAGAAAAGTGTTTTAATGTCACTTCCGGTTTTAAGGAGGTCACTTCCGGTTTGCCACTTCCGGTTTCAGACAATGCCAGTTTCCCAGGTAATTTCAAAGCTTTTTAAGTGCCCTTTCACACTCGTGCGGCTGCGGAGATCGCATTTAATTCGGAGCGCACTGCTCCTTCATTACATGCGATCTCATGTGCGGTGCGAATTTCAGCCATACACTTTGTATGGCTGAATTCGCACTGCATCCGCACCAAAGACGCACAGGAGGCATTTTTTGAGCCGCATCAAAATCAAATCGCACAGTGGTTCACACTTGTGCGATGCGATTCTGTGCGTACTTGCAGATCGCACTGCGATATGCAATCAAACTGGGGGTGTCGTTAACGTTTAATTGACACCCCCTGCGTATCGCATATGGCAGTGGGAACTGCTAGATGCGTGGATGCGATGCGGTAACACGCTGCATATTCGCAGCGT
This sequence comes from Pelophylax lessonae, assembly GCF_965119305.1. Taxonomy (NCBI): domain Eukaryota; kingdom Metazoa; phylum Chordata; class Amphibia; order Anura; family Ranidae; genus Pelophylax; species Pelophylax lessonae. The sequence goes on along the minus strand of NW_028119559.1, from coordinate 8,226 downwards.
TCCCGCATCGCACAAGTGTGAACCGAGCCTAAGACTGAAATCCAGTCATTTTTCATCTCTCTGGTCATTTCTTTGTAAAAGGAAGCAAACACAGGTAAAATGGTCCCAAAATTAAATTTTGCATATTTTGGGGGTTTTGCCCTTAAAATGTTCACATCTTTGGCCAAAGGCTTAGGGAGGCAGAAAATGTGTCAAAACGGGATCAAAAGTCCCCAAAACGGATACAACAACACTTTAAAGCCCAAAATGTCAAGGAGAAAAGTGTTTTAATGTCACTTCCGGTTTTAAGGAGGTCACTTCCGGTTTGCCACTTCCGGTTTCAGACAATGCCAGTTTCCCAGGTAATTTCAAAGGTTTTTAAGTGCCCTTTCACACTCGTGCGGCTGCGGAGATCGCATTTAATTCGGAGCGCACTGCTCCTTCATTACATGCGATCTCATGTGCGGTGCGAATTTCTGCCATACACTTTGTATGGCTGAATTCGCACTGCATCCGCACCAAAGACGCACAGGAGGCATTTTTTGAGCCGCATCAAAATCAAATCGCACAGTGGTTCACACTTGTGCGATGCGATTCTGTGCGTACTTGCAGATCGCACTGCGATATGCAATCAAACTGGGGGTGTCGTTAACGTTTAATTGACACCCCCTGCGTATCGCATATGGCAGTGGGAACTGCTAGATGCGTGGATGCGATGCGGTAACACGCTGCATATTCGCAGCGTTCCCGCATCGCACAAGTGTGAACCGAGCCTAAGACTGAAATCCAGTCATTTTTCATCTCTCTGGTCATTTCTTTGTAAAAGGAAGCAAACACAGGTAAAATGGTCCCAAAATTAAATTTTGCATATTTTGGGGGTTTTGCCCTTAAAATGTTCACATCTTTGGCCAAAGGCTTAGGGAGGCAGAAATGTGTCAAAACGGGATCAAAAGTCCCCAAAACGGATACAACAACACTTTAAAGCCCAAAATGTCAAGGAGAAAAGTGTTTTAATGTCACTTCCGGTTTTAAGGAGGTCACTTCCGGTTTGCCACTTCCGGTTTCATACAATGCCAGTTTCCCAGGTAATTTCAAAGCTTTTTAAGTGCCCTTTCACACTCGTGCGGCTGCGGAGATCGCATTTAATTCGGAGCGCACTGCTCCTTCATTACATGCGATCTCATGTGCGGTGCGAATTTCAGCCATACACTTTGTATGGCTGAATTCGCACTGCATCCGCACCAAAGACGCACAGGAGGCATTTTTTGAGCCGCATCAAAATCAAATCGCACAGTGGTTCACACTTGTGCGATGCGATTCTGTGCGTACTTGCAGATCGCACTGCGATATGCAATCAAACTGGGGGTGTCGTTAACGTTTAATTGACACCCCCTGCGTATCGCATATGGCAGTGGGAACTGCTAGATGCGTGGATGCGATGCGGTAACACGCTGCATATTCGCAGCATTCCCGCATCGCACAAGTGTGAACCGAGCCTAAGACTGAAATCCAGTCATTTTTCATCTCTCTGGTCATTTCTTTGTAAAAGGAAGCAAACACAGGTAAAATGGTCCCAAAATTAAATTTTGCATATTTTGGGGGTTTTGCCCTTAAAATGTTCACATCTTTGGCCAAAGGCTTAGGGAGGCAGAAAATGTGTCAAAACGGGATCAAAAGTCCCCAAAACGGATACAACAACACTTTAAAGCCCAAAATGTCAAGGAGAAAAGTGTTTTAATGTCACTTCCGGTTTTAAGGAGGTCACTTCCGGTTTGCCACTTCCGGTTTCAGACAATGCCAGTTTCCCAGGTAATTTCAAAGGTTTTTAAGTGCCCTTTCACACTCGTGCGGCTGCGGAGATCGCATTTAATTCGGAGCGCACTGCTCCTTCATTACATGCGATCTCATGTGCGGTGCGAATTTCTGCCATACACTTTGTATGGCTGAATTCGCACTGCATCCGCACCAAAGACGCACAGGAGGCATTTTTTGAGCCGCATCAAAATCAAATCGCACAGTGGTTCACACTTGTGCGATGCGATTCTGTGCGTACTTGCAGATCGCACTGCGATATGCAATCAAACTGGGGGTGTCGTTAACGTTTAATTGACACCCCCTGCGTATCGCATATGGCAGTGGGAACTGCTAGATGCGTGGATGCGATGCGGTAACACGCTGCATATTCGCAGCGTTCCCGCATCGCACAAGTGTGAACCGAGCCTAAGACTGAAATCCAGTCATTTTTCATCTCTCTGGTCATTTCTTTGTAAAAGGAAGCAAACACAGGTAAAATGGTCCCAAAATTAAATTTTGCATATTTTGGGGGTTTTGCCCTTAAAATGTTCACATCTTTGGCCAAAGGCTTAGGGAGGCAGAAATGTGTCAAAACGGGATCAAAAGTCCCCAAAACGGATACAACAACACTTTAAAGCCCAAAATGTCAAGGAGAAAAGTGTTTTAATGTCACTTCCGGTTTTAAGGAGGTCACTTCCGGTTTGCCACTTCCGGTTTCAGACAATGCCAGTTTCCCAGGTAATTTCAAAGCTTTTTAAGTGCCCTTTCACACTCGTGCGGCTGCGGAGATCGCATTTAATTCGGAGCGCACTGCTCCTTCATTACATGCGATCTCATGTGCGGTGCGAATTTCAGCCATACACTTTGTATGGCTGAATTCGCACTGCATCCGCACCAAAGACGCACAGGAGGCATTTTTTGAGCCGCATCAAAATCAAATCGCACAGTGGTTCACACTTGTGCGATGCGATTCTGTGCGTACTTGCAGATCGCACTGCGATATGCAATCAAACTGGGGGTGTCGTTAACGTTTAATTGACACCCCCTGCGTATCGCATATGGCAGTGGGAACTGCTAGATGCGTGGATGCGATGCGGTAACACGCTGCATATTCGCAGCGTTCCCGCATCGCACAAGTGTGAACCGAGCCTAAGACTGAAATCCAGTCATTTTTCATCTCTCTGGTCATTTCTTTGTAAAAGGAAGCAAACACAGGTAAAATGGTCCCAAAATTAAATTTTGCATATTTTGGGGGTTTTGCCCTTAAAATGTTCACATCTTTGGCCAAAGGCTTAGGGAGGCAGAAAATGTGTCAAAACGGGATCAAAAGTCCCCAAAACGGATACAACAACACTTTAAAGCCCAAAATGTCAAGGAGAAAAGTGTTTTAATGTCACTTCCGGTTTTAAGGAGGTCACTTCCGGTTTGCCACTTCCGGTTTCAGACAATGCCAGTTTCCCAGGTAATTTCAAAGGTTTTTAAGTGCCCTTTCACACTCGTGCGGCTGCGGAGATCGCATTTAATTCGGAGCGCACTGCTCCTTCATTACATGCGATCTCATGTGCGGTGCGAATTTCTGCCATACACTTTGTATGGCTGAATTCGCACTGCATCCGCACCAAAGACGCACAGGAGGCATTTTTTGAGCCGCATCAAAATCAAATCGCACAGTGGTTCACACTTGTGCGATGCGATTCTGTGCGTACTTGCAGATCGCACTGCGATATGCAATCAAACTGGGGGTGTCGTTAACGTTTAATTGACACCCCCTGCGTATCGCATATGGCAGTGGGAACTGCTAGATGCGTGGATGCGATGCGGTAACACGCTGCATATTCGCAGCGTTCCCGCATCGCACAAGTGTGAACCGAGCCTAAGACTGAAATCCAGTCATTTTTCATCTCTCTGGTCATTTCTTTGTAAAAGGAAGCAAACACAGGTAAAATGGTCCCAAAATTAAATTTTGCATATTTTGGGGGTTTTGCCCTTAAAATGTTCACATCTTTGGCCAAAGGCTTAGGGAGGCAGAAATGTGTCAAAACGGGATCAAAAGTCCCCAAAACGGATACAACAACACTTTAAAGCCCAAAATGTCAAGGAGAAAAGTGTTTTAATGTCACTTCCGGTTTTAAGGAGGTCACTTCCGGTTTGCCACTTCCGGTTTCAGACAATGCCAGTTTCCCAGGTAATTTCAAAGGTTTTTAAGTGCCCTTTCACACTCGTGCGGCTGCGGAGATCGCATTTAATTCGGAGCGCACTGCTCCTTCATTACATGCGATCTCATGTGCGGTGCGAATTTCTGCCATACACTTTGTATGGCTGAATTCGCACTGCATCCGCACCAAAGACGCACAGGAGGCATTTTTTGAGCCGCATCAAAATCAAATCGCACAGTGGTTCACACTTGTGCGATGCGATTCTGTGCGTACTTGCAGATCGCACTGCGATATGCAATCAAACTGGGGGTGTCGTTAACGTTTAATTGACACCCCCTGCGTATCGCATATGGCAGTGGGAACTGCTAGATGCGTGGATGCGATGCGGTAACACGCTGCATATTCGCAGCGTTCCCGCATCGCACAAGTGTGAACCGAGCCTAAGACTGAAATCCAGTCATTTTTCATCTCTCTGGTCATTTCTTTGTAAAAGGAAGCAAACACAGGTAAAATGGTCCCAAAATTAAATTTTGCATATTTTGGGGGTTTTGCCCTTAAAATGTTCACATCTTTGGCCAAAGGCTTAGGGAGGCAGAAATGTGTCAAAACGGGATCAAAAGTCCCCAAAACGGATACAACAACACTTTAAAGCCCAAAATGTCAAGGAGAAAAGTGTTTTAATGTCACTTCCGGTTTTAAGGAGGTCACTTCCGGTTTGCCACTTCCGGTTTCAGACAATGCCAGTTTCCCAGGTAATTTCAAAGCTTTTTAAGTGCCCTTTCACACTCGTGCGGCTGCGGAGATCGCATTTAATTCGGAGCGCACTGCTCCTTCATTACATGCGATCTCATGTGCGGTGCGAATTTCAGCCATACACTTTGTATGGCTGAATTCGCACTGCATCCGCACCAAAGACGCACAGGAGGCATTTTTTGAGCCGCATCAAAATCAAATCGCACAGTGGTTCACACTTGTGCGATGCGATTCTGTGCGTACTTGCAGATCGCACTGCGATATGCAATCAAACTGGGGGTGTCGTTAACGTTTAATTGACACCCCCTGCGTATCGCATATGGCAGTGGGAACTGCTAGATGCGTGGATGCGATGCGGTAACACGCTGCATATTCGCAGCGTTCCCGCATCGCACAAGTGTGAACCGAGCCTAAGACTGAAATCCAGTCATTTTTCATCTCTCTGGTCATTTCTTTGTAAAAGGAAGCAAACACAGGTAAAATGGTCCCAAAATTAAATTTTGCATATTTTGGGGGTTTTGCCTTAAAATGTTCACATCTTTGGCCAAAGGCTTAGGGAGGCAGAAAATGTGTCAAAACGGGATCAAAAGTCCCCAAAACGGATACAACAACACTTTAAAGCCCAAAATGTCAAGGAGAAAAGTGTTTTAATGTCACTTCCGGTTTTAAGGAGGTCACTTCCGGTTTGCCACTTCCGGTTTCAGACAATGCCAGTTTCCCAGGTAATTTCAAAGGTTTTTAAGTGCCCTTTCACACTCGTGCGGCTGCGGAGATCGCATTTAATTCGGAGCGCACTGCTCCTTCATTACATGCGATCTCATGTGCGGTGCGAATTTCTGCCATACACTTTGTATGGCTGAATTCGCACTGCATCCGCACCAAAGACGCACAGGAGGCATTTTTTGAGCCGCATCAAAATCAAATCGCACAGTGGTTCACACTTGTGCGATGCGATTCTGTGCGTACTTGCAGATCGCACTGCGATATGCAATCAAACTGGGGGTGTCGTTAACGTTTAATTGACACCCCCTGCGTATCGCATATGGCAGTGGGAACTGCTAGATGCGTGGATGCGATGCGGTAACACGCTGCATATTCGCAGCGTTCCCGCATCGCACAAGTGTGAACCGAGCCTAAGACTGAAATCCAGTCATTTTTCATCTCTCTGGTCATTTCTTTGTAAAAGGAAGCAAACACAGGTAAAATGGTCCCAAAATTAAATTTTGCATATTTTGGGGGTTTTGCCCTTAAAATGTTCACATCTTTGGCCAAAGGCTTAGGGAGGCAGAAATGTGTCAAAACGGGATCAAAAGTCCCCAAAACGGATACAACAACACTTTAAAGCCCAAAATGTCAAGGAGAAAAGTGTTTTAATGTCACTTCCGGTTTTAAGGAGGTCACTTCCGGTTTGCCACTTCCGGTTTCAGACAATGCCAGTTTCCCAGGTAATTTCAAAGCTTTTTAAGTGCCCTTTCACACTCGTGCGGCTGCGGAGATCGCATTTAATTCGGAGCGCACTGCTCCTTCATTACATGCGATCTCATGTGCGGTGCGAATTTCAGCCATACACTTTGTATGGCTGAATTCGCACTGCATCCGCACCAAAGACGCACAGGAGGCATTTTTTGAGCCGCATCAAATCAAATCGCACAGTGGTTCACACTTGTGCGATGCGATTCTGTGCGTACTTGCAGATCGCACTGCGATATGCAATCAAACTGGGGGTGTCGTTAACGTTTAATTGACACCCCCTGCGTATCGCATATGGCAGTGGGAACTGCTAGATGCGTGGATGCGATGCGGTAACACGCTGCATATTCGCAGCATTCCCGCATCGCACAAGTGTGAACCGAGCCTAAGACTGAAATCCAGTCATTTTTCATCTCTCTGGTCATTTCTTTGTAAAAGGAAGCAAACACAGGTAAAATGGTCCCAAAATTAAATTTTGCATATTTTGGGGGTTTTGCCCTTAAAATGTTCACATCTTTGGCCAAAGGCTTAGGGAGGCAGAAAATGTGTCAAAACGGGATCAAAAGTCCCCAAAACGGATACAACAACACTTTAAAGCCCAAAATGTCAAGGAGAAAAGTGTTTAATGTCACTTCCGGTTTTAAGGAGGTCACTTCCGGTTTGCCACTTCCGGTTTCAGACAATGCCAGTTTCCCAGGTAATTTCAAAGGTTTTTAAGTGCCCTTTCACACTCGTGCGGCTGCGGAGATCGCATTTAATTCGGAGCGCACTGCTCCTTCATTACATGCGATCTCATGTGCGGTGCGAATTTCTGCCATACACTTTGTATGGCTGAATTCGCACTGCATCCGCACCAAAGACGCACAGGAGGCATTTTTTGAGCCGCATCAAAATCAAATCGCACAGTGGTTCACACTTGTGCGATGCGATTCTGTGCATACTTGCAGATCGCACTGCGATATGCAATCAAACTGGGGGTGTCGTTAACGTTTAATTGACACCCCCTGCGTATCGCATATGGCAGTGGGAACTGCTAGATGCGTGGATGCGATGCGGTAACACGCTGCATATTCGCAGCGTTCCCGCATCGCACAAGTGTGAACCGAGCCTAAGACTGAAATCCAGTCATTTTTCATCTCTCTGGTCATTTCTTTGTAAAAGGAAGCAAACACAGGTAAAATGGTCCCAAAATTAAATTTTGCATATTTTGGGGGTTTTGCCCTTAAAATGTTCACATCTTTGGCCAAAGGCTTAGGGAGGCAGAAATGTGTCAAAACGGGATCAAAAGTCCCCAAACGGATACAACAACACTTTAAAGCCCAAAATGTCAAGGAGAAAAGTGTTTTAATGTCACTTCCGGTTTTAAGGAGGTCACTTCCGGTTTGCCACTTCCGGTTTCAGACAATGCCAGTTTCCCAGGTAATTTCAAAGCTTTTTAAGTGCCCTTTCACACTCGTGCGGCTGCGGAGATCGCATTTAATTCGGAGCGCACTGCTCCTTCATTACATGCGATCTCATGTGCGGTGCGAATTTCAGCCATACACTTTGTATGGCTGAATTCGCACTGCATCCGCACCAAAGACGCACAGGAGGCATTTTTTGAGCCGCATCAAAATCAAATCGCACAGTGGTTCACACTTGTGCGATGCGATTCTGTGCGTACTTGCAGATCGCACTGCGATATGCAATCAAACTGGGGGTGTCGTTAACGTTTAATTGACACCCCCTGCGTATCGCATATGGCAGTGGGAACTGCTAGATGCGTGGATGCGATGCGGTAACACGCTGCATATTCGCAGCATTCCCGCATCGCACAAGTGTGAACCGAGCCTAAGACTGAAATCCAGTCATTTTTCATCTCTCTGGTCATTTCTTTGTAAAAGGAAGCAAACACAGGTAAAATGGTCCCAAAATTAAATTTTGCATATTTTGGGGGTTTTGCCCTTAAAATGTTCACATCTTTGGCCAAAGGCTTAGGGAGGCAGAAAATGTGTCAAAACGGGATCAAAAGTCCCCAAAACGGATACAACAACACTTTAAAGCCCAAAATGTCAAGGAGAAAAAGTGTTTTAAT
>NW_028119560.1:0-47963 GCF_965119305.1 Pelophylax lessonae | reverse complement strand
TCAAGCCGTTCAACAGGACTCTGCATCATCCTAGCTTCGACTTGTACGTAGGCTTCATATCGGGCCTTTACACACTCTGCGTGTATTAGCTGGCTGTCTTGTCGAAATTCTGGCCCTTGCTATCTATAGGTTTGTAGGAAAAGGGTGGTGGACTGAAATAAACTTTGCGAAAAGAAAAATAAAAAAAATGACATGACAAAAGAAATACAAATTAAAAGAATAGATATTGTCAGTCTGCTGAAAAGCTGCCATTGCAGCAGCATATGCATTGTGCTGAAAAGGATGGAAGCATGGAAACACAAACCAAGAAACTGACACAAATCAAGAAAAACACAAACACACAGGGGTTAAATACCAGTTTATTGCAAAACAAATAAAAAAAAAGGACTGCGAACAACTCAACGAGAAAGAACACAAGCAAACAACATTGCAAGCAAAAGACAGAAAAACATTCTTGTCAAGTTTTTCATTTGAATCTGTTTTTTGACAACTGCATAAGAAAGGGGTGCACCGGTCCTGGAGGTACTGCAATACCAGGTCGATGCGTGGAGTGGACAGAGCAAGCTCTTCTTCCATCTCCCTGTTCTAAAAATCCATTTAATATATGGTCCCCAGATAGGGGACGTATCAGATATTAAACTGATAAGAACAGATACTACACTTGATCTTAGCCAAAAGGCCGAGAAGCGATAACCCAATTATCGTCTTTTCCGAGCGAGCGGCGTCCAGGGCGACGTCAATCGCTCGCAGAGATCTGCTGCCTCCCGTCTGGCTCCCTGCTGTTTGCCCAAAGCCACTAATCCTCAGACTTTCACACCTAGCTATGCCTGAGGCCTACTTCCTCCTTCCTATAGCCTATGGTCTAAACACGCCCAGACACCTGTCCATTTAGCACCTTCGGGGTCAAGGCCAGTTTGCTCGTCAATCCAAACTTTAAGCAAGCAAGGCCAAATACAGATTACAAACACATGTATCCATCGGGTGCTCCTCGGTGTGCCTAACGAGGGCTAGGATTTGCATAGAGCCGCCTCCTGTTCACGTGGACAAAGGAACCCACTAGAGGGAGACACAGGCCAGAAAATCCCTCGACTGTCGGAGTACTAGCCGACTCATTGACTACAGAGAGGGAAGTAGAGAAAAGTCAAGCCGTTCAACAGGACTCTGCATCATCCTAGCTTCGACTTGTACGTAGGCTTCATATCGGGCCTTTACACACTCTGCGTGTATTAGCTGGCTGTCTTGTCGAAATTCTGGCCCTTGCTATCTATAGGTTTGTAGGAAAAGGGTGGTGGACTGAAATAAACTTTGCGAAAAGAAAAATAAAAAAAATGACATGACAAAAGAAATACAAATTAAAAGAATAGATATTGTCAGTCTGCTGAAAAGCTGCCATTGCAGCAGCATATGCATTGTGCTGAAAAGGATGGAAGCATGGAAACACAAACCAAGAAACTGACACAAATCAAGAAAAACACAAACACACAGGGGTTAAATACCAGTTTATTGCAAAACAAATAAAAAAAAAGGACTGCGAACAACTCAACGAGAAAGAACACAAGCAAACAACATTGCAAGCAAAAGACAGAAAAACATTCTTGTCAAGTTTTTCATTTGAATCTGTTTTTTGACAACTGCATAAGAAAGGGGTGCACCGGTCCTGGAGGTACTGCAATACCAGGTCGATGCGTGGAGTGGACAGAGCAAGCTCTTCTTCCATCTCCCTGTTCTAAAAATCCATTTAATATATGGTCCCCAGATAGGGGACGTATCAGATATTAAACTGATAAGAACAGATACTACACTTGATCTTAGCCAAAAGGCCGAGAAGCGATAACCCAATTATCGTCTTTTCCGAGCGAGCGGCGTCCAGGGCGACGTCAATCGCTCGCAGAGATCTGCTGCCTCCCGTCTGGCTCCCTGCTGTTTGCCCAAAGCCACTAATCCTCAGACTTTCACACCTAGCTATGCCTGAGGCCTACTTCCTCCTTCCTATAGCCTATGGTCTAAACACGCCCAGACACCTGTCCATTTAGCACCTTCGGGGTCAAGGCCAGTTTGCTCGTCAATCCAAACTTTAAGCAAGCAAGGCCAAATACAGATTACAAACACATGTATCCATCGGGTGCTCCTCGGTGTGCCTAACGAGGGCTAGGATTTGCATAGAGCCGCCTCCTGTTCACGTGGACAAAGGAACCCACTAGAGGGAGACACAGGCCAGAAAATCCCTCGACTGTCGGAGTACTAGCCGACTCATTGACTACAGAGAGGGAAGTAGAGAAAAGTCAAGCCGTTCAACAGGACTCTGCATCATCCTAGCTTCGACTTGTACGTAGGCTTCATATCGGGCCTTTACACACTCTGCGTGTATTAGCTGGCTGTCTTGTCGAAATTCTGGCCCTTGCTATCTATAGGTTTGTAGGAAAAGGGTGGTGGACTGAAATAAACTTTGCGAAAAGAAAAATAAAAAAAATGACATGACAAAAGAAATACAAATTAAAAGAATAGATATTGTCAGTCTGCTGAAAAGCTGCCATTGCAGCAGCATATGCATTGTGCTGAAAAGGATGGAAGCATGGAAACACAAACCAAGAAACTGACACAAATCAAGAAAAACACAAACACACAGGGGTTAAATACCAGTTTATTGCAAAACAAATAAAAAAAAAGGACTGCGAACAACTCAACGAGAAAGAACACAAGCAAACAACATTGCAAGCAAAAGACAGAAAAACATTCTTGTCAAGTTTTTCATTTGAATCTGTTTTTTGACAACTGCATAAGAAAGGGGTGCACCGGTCCTGGAGGTACTGCAATACCAGGTCGATGCGTGGAGTGGACAGAGCAAGCTCTTCTTCCATCTCCCTGTTCTAAAAATCCATTTAATATATGGTCCCCAGATAGGGGACGTATCAGATATTAAACTGATAAGAACAGATACTACACTTGATCTTAGCCAAAAGGCCGAGAAGCGATAACCCAATTATCGTCTTTTCCGAGCGAGCGGCGTCCAGGGCGACGTCAATCGCTCGCAGAGATCTGCTGCCTCCCGTCTGGCTCCCTGCTGTTTGCCCAAAGCCACTAATCCTCAGACTTTCACACCTAGCTATGCCTGAGGCCTACTTCCTCCTTCCTATAGCCTATGGTCTAAACACGCCCAGACACCTGTCCATTTAGCACCTTCGGGGTCAAGGCCAGTTTGCTCGTCAATCCAAACTTTAAGCAAGCAAGGCCAAATACAGATTACAAACACATGTATCCATCGGGTGCTCCTCGGTGTGCCTAACGAGGGCTAGGATTTGCATAGAGCCGCCTCCTGTTCACGTGGACAAAGGAACCCACTAGAGGGAGACACAGGCCAGAAAATCCCTCGACTGTCGGAGTACTAGCCGACTCATTGACTACAGAGAGGGAAGTAGAGAAAAGTCAAGCCGTTCAACAGGACTCTGCATCATCCTAGCTTCGACTTGTACGTAGGCTTCATATCGGGCCTTTACACACTCTGCGTGTATTAGCTGGCTGTCTTGTCGAAATTCTGGCCCTTGCTATCTATAGGTTTGTAGGAAAAGGGTGGTGGACTGAAATAAACTTTGCGAAAAGAAAAATAAAAAAAATGACATGACAAAAGAAATACAAATTAAAAGAATAGATATTGTCAGTCTGCTGAAAAGCTGCCATTGCAGCAGCATATGCATTGTGCTGAAAAGGATGGAAGCATGGAAACACAAACCAAGAAACTGACACAAATCAAGAAAAACACAAACACACAGGGGTTAAATACCAGTTTATTGCAAAACAAATAAAAAAAAAGGACTGCGAACAACTCAACGAGAAAGAACACAAGCAAACAACATTGCAAGCAAAAGACAGAAAAACATTCTTGTCAAGTTTTTCATTTGAATCTGTTTTTTGACAACTGCATAAGAAAGGGGTGCACCGGTCCTGGAGGTACTGCAATACCAGGTCGATGCGTGGAGTGGACAGAGCAAGCTCTTCTTCCATCTCCCTGTTCTAAAAATCCATTTAATATATGGTCCCCAGATAGGGGACGTATCAGATATTAAACTGATAAGAACAGATACTACACTTGATCTTAGCCAAAAGGCCGAGAAGCGATAACCCAATTATCGTCTTTTCCGAGCGAGCGGCGTCCAGGGCGACGTCAATCGCTCGCAGAGATCTGCTGCCTCCCGTCTGGCTCCCTGCTGTTTGCCCAAAGCCACTAATCCTCAGACTTTCACACCTAGCTATGCCTGAGGCCTACTTCCTCCTTCCTATAGCCTATGGTCTAAACACGCCCAGACACCTGTCCATTTAGCACCTTCGGGGTCAAGGCCAGTTTGCTCGTCAATCCAAACTTTAAGCAAGCAAGGCCAAATACAGATTACAAACACATGTATCCATCGGGTGCTCCTCGGTGTGCCTAACGAGGGCTAGGATTTGCATAGAGCCGCCTCCTGTTCACGTGGACAAAGGAACCCACTAGAGGGAGACACAGGCCAGAAAATCCCTCGACTGTCGGAGTACTAGCCGACTCATTGACTACAGAGAGGGAAGTAGAGAAAAGTCAAGCCGTTCAACAGGACTCTGCATCATCCTAGCTTCGACTTGTACGTAGGCTTCATATCGGGCCTTTACACACTCTGCGTGTATTAGCTGGCTGTCTTGTCGAAATTCTGGCCCTTGCTATCTATAGGTTTGTAGGAAAAGGGTGGTGGACTGAAATAAACTTTGCGAAAAGAAAAATAAAAAAAATGACATGACAAAAGAAATACAAATTAAAAGAATAGATATTGTCAGTCTGCTGAAAAGCTGCCATTGCAGCAGCATATGCATTGTGCTGAAAAGGATGGAAGCATGGAAACACAAACCAAGAAACTGACACAAATCAAGAAAAACACAAACACACAGGGGTTAAATACCAGTTTATTGCAAAACAAATAAAAAAAAAAGGACTGCGAACAACTCAACGAGAAAGAACACAAGCAAACAACATTGCAAGCAAAAGACAGAAAAACATTCTTGTCAAGTTTTTCATTTGAATCTGTTTTTTGACAACTGCATAAGAAAGGGGTGCACCGGTCCTGGAGGTACTGCAATACCAGGTCGATGCGTGGAGTGGACAGAGCAAGCTCTTCTTCCATCTCCCTGTTCTAAAAATCCATTTAATATATGGTCCCCAGATAGGGGACGTATCAGATATTAAACTGATAAGAACAGATACTACACTTGATCTTAGCCAAAAGGCCGAGAAGCGATAACCCAATTATCGTCTTTTCCGAGCGAGCGGCGTCCAGGGCGACGTCAATCGCTCGCAGAGATCTGCTGCCTCCCGTCTGGCTCCCTGCTGTTTGCCCAAAGCCACTAATCCTCAGACTTTCACACCTAGCTATGCCTGAGGCCTACTTCCTCCTTCCTATAGCCTATGGTCTAAACACGCCCAGACACCTGTCCATTTAGCACCTTCGGGGTCAAGGCCAGTTTGCTCGTCAATCCAAACTTTAAGCAAGCAAGGCCAAATACAGATTACAAACACATGTATCCATCGGGTGCTCCTCGGTGTGCCTAACGAGGGCTAGGATTTGCATAGAGCCGCCTCCTGTTCACGTGGACAAAGGAACCCACTAGAGGGAGACACAGGCCAGAAAATCCCTCGACTGTCGGAGTACTAGCCGACTCATTGACTACAGAGAGGGAAGTAGAGAAAAGTCAAGCCGTTCAACAGGACTCTGCATCATCCTAGCTTCGACTTGTACGTAGGCTTCATATCGGGCCTTTACACACTCTGCGTGTATTAGCTGGCTGTCTTGTCGAAATTCTGGCCCTTGCTATCTATAGGTTTGTAGGAAAAGGGTGGTGGACTGAAATAAACTTTGCGAAAAGAAAAATAAAAAAAATGACATGACAAAAGAAATACAAATTAAAAGAATAGATATTGTCAGTCTGCTGAAAAGCTGCCATTGCAGCAGCATATGCATTGTGCTGAAAAGGATGGAAGCATGGAAACACAAACCAAGAAACTGACACAAATCAAGAAAAACACAAACACACAGGGGTTAAATACCAGTTTATTGCAAAACAAATAAAAAAAAAGGACTGCGAACAACTCAACGAGAAAGAACACAAGCAAACAACATTGCAAGCAAAAGACAGAAAAACATTCTTGTCAAGTTTTTCATTTGAATCTGTTTTTTGACAACTGCATAAGAAAGGGGTGCACCGGTCCTGGAGGTACTGCAATACCAGGTCGATGCGTGGAGTGGACAGAGCAAGCTCTTCTTCCATCTCCCTGTTCTAAAAATCCATTTAATATATGGTCCCCAGATAGGGGACGTATCAGATATTAAACTGATAAGAACAGATACTACACTTGATCTTAGCCAAAAGGCCGAGAAGCGATAACCCAATTATCGTCTTTTCCGAGCGAGCGGCGTCCAGGGCGACGTCAATCGCTCGCAGAGATCTGCTGCCTCCCGTCTGGCTCCCTGCTGTTTGCCCAAAGCCACTAATCCTCAGACTTTCACACCTAGCTATGCCTGAGGCCTACTTCCTCCTTCCTATAGCCTATGGTCTAAACACGCCCAGACACCTGTCCATTTAGCACCTTCGGGGTCAAGGCCAGTTTGCTCGTCAATCCAAACTTTAAGCAAGCAAGGCCAAATACAGATTACAAACACATGTATCCATCGGGTGCTCCTCGGTGTGCCTAACGAGGGCTAGGATTTGCATAGAGCCGCCTCCTGTTCACGTGGACAAAGGAACCCACTAGAGGGAGACACAGGCCAGAAAATCCCTCGACTGTCGGAGTACTAGCCGACTCATTGACTACAGAGAGGGAAGTAGAGAAAAGTCAAGCCGTTCAACAGGACTCTGCATCATCCTAGCTTCGACTTGTACGTAGGCTTCATATCGGGCCTTTACACACTCTGCGTGTATTAGCTGGCTGTCTTGTCGAAATTCTGGCCCTTGCTATCTATAGGTTTGTAGGAAAAGGGTGGTGGACTGAAATAAACTTTGCGAAAAGAAAAATAAAAAAAATGACATGACAAAAGAAATACAAATTAAAAGAATAGATATTGTCAGTCTGCTGAAAAGCTGCCATTGCAGCAGCATATGCATTGTGCTGAAAAGGATGGAAGCATGGAAACACAAACCAAGAAACTGACACAAATCAAGAAAAACACAAACACACAGGGGTTAAATACCAGTTTATTGCAAAACAAATAAAAAAAAAGGACTGCGAACAACTCAACGAGAAAGAACACAAGCAAACAACATTGCAAGCAAAAGACAGAAAAACATTCTTGTCAAGTTTTTCATTTGAATCTGTTTTTTGACAACTGCATAAGAAAGGGGTGCACCGGTCCTGGAGGTACTGCAATACCAGGTCGATGCGTGGAGTGGACAGAGCAAGCTCTTCTTCCATCTCCCTGTTCTAAAAATCCATTTAATATATGGTCCCCAGATAGGGGACGTATCAGATATTAAACTGATAAGAACAGATACTACACTTGATCTTAGCCAAAAGGCCGAGAAGCGATAACCCAATTATCGTCTTTTCCGAGCGAGCGGCGTCCAGGGCGACGTCAATCGCTCGCAGAGATCTGCTGCCTCCCGTCTGGCTCCCTGCTGTTTGCCCAAAGCCACTAATCCTCAGACTTTCACACCTAGCTATGCCTGAGGCCTACTTCCTCCTTCCTATAGCCTATGGTCTAAACACGCCCAGACACCTGTCCATTTAGCACCTTCGGGGTCAAGGCCAGTTTGCTCGTCAATCCAAACTTTAAGCAAGCAAGGCCAAATACAGATTACAAACACATGTATCCATCGGGTGCTCCTCGGTGTGCCTAACGAGGGCTAGGATTTGCATAGAGCCGCCTCCTGTTCACGTGGACAAAGGAACCCACTAGAGGGAGACACAGGCCAGAAAATCCCTCGACTGTCGGAGTACTAGCCGACTCATTGACTACAGAGAGGGAAGTAGAGAAAAGTCAAGCCGTTCAACAGGACTCTGCATCATCCTAGCTTCGACTTGTACGTAGGCTTCATATCGGGCCTTTACACACTCTGCGTGTATTAGCTGGCTGTCTTGTCGAAATTCTGGCCCTTGCTATCTATAGGTTTGTAGGAAAAGGGTGGTGGACTGAAATAAACTTTGCGAAAAGAAAAATAAAAAAAATGACATGACAAAAGAAATACAAATTAAAAGAATAGATATTGTCAGTCTGCTGAAAAGCTGCCATTGCAGCAGCATATGCATTGTGCTGAAAAGGATGGAAGCATGGAAACACAAACCAAGAAACTGACACAAATCAAGAAAAACACAAACACACAGGGGTTAAATACCAGTTTATTGCAAAACAAATAAAAAAAAAGGACTGCGAACAACTCAACGAGAAAGAACACAAGCAAACAACATTGCAAGCAAAAGACAGAAAAACATTCTTGTCAAGTTTTTCATTTGAATCTGTTTTTTGACAACTGCATAAGAAAGGGGTGCACCGGTCCTGGAGGTACTGCAATACCAGGTCGATGCGTGGAGTGGACAGAGCAAGCTCTTCTTCCATCTCCCTGTTCTAAAAATCCATTTAATATATGGTCCCCAGATAGGGGACGTATCAGATATTAAACTGATAAGAACAGATACTACACTTGATCTTAGCCAAAAGGCCGAGAAGCGATAACCCAATTATCGTCTTTTCCGAGCGAGCGGCGTCCAGGGCGACGTCAATCGCTCGCAGAGATCTGCTGCCTCCCGTCTGGCTCCCTGCTGTTTGCCCAAAGCCACTAATCCTCAGACTTTCACACCTAGCTATGCCTGAGGCCTACTTCCTCCTTCCTATAGCCTATGGTCTAAACACGCCCAGACACCTGTCCATTTAGCACCTTCGGGGTCAAGGCCAGTTTGCTCGTCAATCCAAACTTTAAGCAAGCAAGGCCAAATACAGATTACAAACACATGTATCCATCGGGTGCTCCTCGGTGTGCCTAACGAGGGCTAGGATTTGCATAGAGCCGCCTCCTGTTCACGTGGACAAAGGAACCCACTAGAGGGAGACACAGGCCAGAAAATCCCTCGACTGTCGGAGTACTAGCCGACTCATTGACTACAGAGAGGGAAGTAGAGAAAAGTCAAGCCGTTCAACAGGACTCTGCATCATCCTAGCTTCGACTTGTACGTAGGCTTCATATCGGGCCTTTACACACTCTGCGTGTATTAGCTGGCTGTCTTGTCGAAATTCTGGCCCTTGCTATCTATAGGTTTGTAGGAAAAGGGTGGTGGACTGAAATAAACTTTGCGAAAAGAAAAATAAAAAAAATGACATGACAAAAGAAATACAAATTAAAAGAATAGATATTGTCAGTCTGCTGAAAAGCTGCCATTGCAGCAGCATATGCATTGTGCTGAAAAGGATGGAAGCATGGAAACACAAACCAAGAAACTGACACAAATCAAGAAAAACACAAACACACAGGGGTTAAATACCAGTTTATTGCAAAACAAATAAAAAAAAAGGACTGCGAACAACTCAACGAGAAAGAACACAAGCAAACAACATTGCAAGCAAAAGACAGAAAAACATTCTTGTCAAGTTTTTCATTTGAATCTGTTTTTTGACAACTGCATAAGAAAGGGGTGCACCGGTCCTGGAGGTACTGCAATACCAGGTCGATGCGTGGAGTGGACAGAGCAAGCTCTTCTTCCATCTCCCTGTTCTAAAAATCCATTTAATATATGGTCCCCAGATAGGGGACGTATCAGATATTAAACTGATAAGAACAGATACTACACTTGATCTTAGCCAAAAGGCCGAGAAGCGATAACCCAATTATCGTCTTTTCCGAGCGAGCGGCGTCCAGGGCGACGTCAATCGCTCGCAGAGATCTGCTGCCTCCCGTCTGGCTCCCTGCTGTTTGCCCAAAGCCACTAATCCTCAGACTTTCACACCTAGCTATGCCTGAGGCCTACTTCCTCCTTCCTATAGCCTATGGTCTAAACACGCCCAGACACCTGTCCATTTAGCACCTTCGGGGTCAAGGCCAGTTTGCTCGTCAATCCAAACTTTAAGCAAGCAAGGCCAAATACAGATTACAAACACATGTATCCATCGGGTGCTCCTCGGTGTGCCTAACGAGGGCTAGGATTTGCATAGAGCCGCCTCCTGTTCACGTGGACAAAGGAACCCACTAGAGGGAGACACAGGCCAGAAAATCCCTCGACTGTCGGAGTACTAGCCGACTCATTGACTACAGAGAGGGAAGTAGAGAAAAGTCAAGCCGTTCAACAGGACTCTGCATCATCCTAGCTTCGACTTGTACGTAGGCTTCATATCGGGCCTTTACACACTCTGCGTGTATTAGCTGGCTGTCTTGTCGAAATTCTGGCCCTTGCTATCTATAGGTTTGTAGGAAAAGGGTGGTGGACTGAAATAAACTTTGCGAAAAGAAAAATAAAAAAAATGACATGACAAAAGAAATACAAATTAAAAGAATAGATATTGTCAGTCTGCTGAAAAGCTGCCATTGCAGCAGCATATGCATTGTGCTGAAAAGGATGGAAGCATGGAAACACAAACCAAGAAACTGACACAAATCAAGAAAAACACAAACACACAGGGGTTAAATACCAGTTTATTGCAAAACAAATAAAAAAAAAGGACTGCGAACAACTCAACGAGAAAGAACACAAGCAAACAACATTGCAAGCAAAAGACAGAAAAACATTCTTGTCAAGTTTTTCATTTGAATCTGTTTTTTGACAACTGCATAAGAAAGGGGTGCACCGGTCCTGGAGGTACTGCAATACCAGGTCGATGCGTGGAGTGGACAGAGCAAGCTCTTCTTCCATCTCCCTGTTCTAAAAATCCATTTAATATATGGTCCCCAGATAGGGGACGTATCAGATATTAAACTGATAAGAACAGATACTACACTTGATCTTAGCCAAAAGGCCGAGAAGCGATAACCCAATTATCGTCTTTTCCGAGCGAGCGGCGTCCAGGGCGACGTCAATCGCTCGCAGAGATCTGCTGCCTCCCGTCTGGCTCCCTGCTGTTTGCCCAAAGCCACTAATCCTCAGACTTTCACACCTAGCTATGCCTGAGGCCTACTTCCTCCTTCCTATAGCCTATGGTCTAAACACGCCCAGACACCTGTCCATTTAGCACCTTCGGGGTCAAGGCCAGTTTGCTCGTCAATCCAAACTTTAAGCAAGCAAGGCCAAATACAGATTACAAACACATGTATCCATCGGGTGCTCCTCGGTGTGCCTAACGAGGGCTAGGATTTGCATAGAGCCGCCTCCTGTTCACGTGGACAAAGGAACCCACTAGAGGGAGACACAGGCCAGAAAATCCCTCGACTGTCGGAGTACTAGCCGACTCATTGACTACAGAGAGGGAAGTAGAGAAAAGTCAAGCCGTTCAACAGGACTCTGCATCATCCTAGCTTCGACTTGTACGTAGGCTTCATATCGGGCCTTTACACACTCTGCGTGTATTAGCTGGCTGTCTTGTCGAAATTCTGGCCCTTGCTATCTATAGGTTTGTAGGAAAAGGGTGGTGGACTGAAATAAACTTTGCGAAAAGAAAAATAAAAAAAATGACATGACAAAAGAAATACAAATTAAAAGAATAGATATTGTCAGTCTGCTGAAAAGCTGCCATTGCAGCAGCATATGCATTGTGCTGAAAAGGATGGAAGCATGGAAACACAAACCAAGAAACTGACACAAATCAAGAAAAACACAAACACACAGGGGTTAAATACCAGTTTATTGCAAAACAAATAAAAAAAAAGGACTGCGAACAACTCAACGAGAAAGAACACAAGCAAACAACATTGCAAGCAAAAGACAGAAAAACATTCTTGTCAAGTTTTTCATTTGAATCTGTTTTTTGACAACTGCATAAGAAAGGGGTGCACCGGTCCTGGAGGTACTGCAATACCAGGTCGATGCGTGGAGTGGACAGAGCAAGCTCTTCTTCCATCTCCCTGTTCTAAAAATCCATTTAATATATGGTCCCCAGATAGGGGACGTATCAGATATTAAACTGATAAGAACAGATACTACACTTGATCTTAGCCAAAAGGCCGAGAAGCGATAACCCAATTATCGTCTTTTCCGAGCGAGCGGCGTCCAGGGCGACGTCAATCGCTCGCAGAGATCTGCTGCCTCCCGTCTGGCTCCCTGCTGTTTGCCCAAAGCCACTAATCCTCAGACTTTCACACCTAGCTATGCCTGAGGCCTACTTCCTCCTTCCTATAGCCTATGGTCTAAACACGCCCAGACACCTGTCCATTTAGCACCTTCGGGGTCAAGGCCAGTTTGCTCGTCAATCCAAACTTTAAGCAAGCAAGGCCAAATACAGATTACAAACACATGTATCCATCGGGTGCTCCTCGGTGTGCCTAACGAGGGCTAGGATTTGCATAGAGCCGCCTCCTGTTCACGTGGACAAAGGAACCCACTAGAGGGAGACACAGGCCAGAAAATCCCTCGACTGTCGGAGTACTAGCCGACTCATTGACTACAGAGAGGGAAGTAGAGAAAAGTCAAGCCGTTCAACAGGACTCTGCATCATCCTAGCTTCGACTTGTACGTAGGCTTCATATCGGGCCTTTACACACTCTGCGTGTATTAGCTGGCTGTCTTGTCGAAATTCTGGCCCTTGCTATCTATAGGTTTGTAGGAAAAGGGTGGTGGACTGAAATAAACTTTGCGAAAAGAAAAATAAAAAAAATGACATGACAAAAGAAATACAAATTAAAAGAATAGATATTGTCAGTCTGCTGAAAAGCTGCCATTGCAGCAGCATATGCATTGTGCTGAAAAGGATGGAAGCATGGAAACACAAACCAAGAAACTGACACAAATCAAGAAAAACACAAACACACAGGGGTTAAATACCAGTTTATTGCAAAACAAATAAAAAAAAAGGACTGCGAACAACTCAACGAGAAAGAACACAAGCAAACAACATTGCAAGCAAAAGACAGAAAAACATTCTTGTCAAGTTTTTCATTTGAATCTGTTTTTTGACAACTGCATAAGAAAGGGGTGCACCGGTCCTGGAGGTACTGCAATACCAGGTCGATGCGTGGAGTGGACAGAGCAAGCTCTTCTTCCATCTCCCTGTTCTAAAAATCCATTTAATATATGGTCCCCAGATAGGGGACGTATCAGATATTAAACTGATAAGAACAGATACTACACTTGATCTTAGCCAAAAGGCCGAGAAGCGATAACCCAATTATCGTCTTTTCCGAGCGAGCGGCGTCCAGGGCGACGTCAATCGCTCGCAGAGATCTGCTGCCTCCCGTCTGGCTCCCTGCTGTTTGCCCAAAGCCACTAATCCTCAGACTTTCACACCTAGCTATGCCTGAGGCCTACTTCCTCCTTCCTATAGCCTATGGTCTAAACACGCCCAGACACCTGTCCATTTAGCACCTTCGGGGTCAAGGCCAGTTTGCTCGTCAATCCAAACTTTAAGCAAGCAAGGCCAAATACAGATTACAAACACATGTATCCATCGGGTGCTCCTCGGTGTGCCTAACGAGGGCTAGGATTTGCATAGAGCCGCCTCCTGTTCACGTGGACAAAGGAACCCACTAGAGGGAGACACAGGCCAGAAAATCCCTCGACTGTCGGAGTACTAGCCGACTCATTGACTACAGAGAGGGAAGTAGAGAAAAGTCAAGCCGTTCAACAGGACTCTGCATCATCCTAGCTTCGACTTGTACGTAGGCTTCATATCGGGCCTTTACACACTCTGCGTGTATTAGCTGGCTGTCTTGTCGAAATTCTGGCCCTTGCTATCTATAGGTTTGTAGGAAAAGGGTGGTGGACTGAAATAAACTTTGCGAAAAGAAAAATAAAAAAAATGACATGACAAAAGAAATACAAATTAAAAGAATAGATATTGTCAGTCTGCTGAAAAGCTGCCATTGCAGCAGCATATGCATTGTGCTGAAAAGGATGGAAGCATGGAAACACAAACCAAGAAACTGACACAAATCAAGAAAAACACAAACACACAGGGGTTAAATACCAGTTTATTGCAAAACAAATAAAAAAAAAGGACTGCGAACAACTCAACGAGAAAGAACACAAGCAAACAACATTGCAAGCAAAAGACAGAAAAACATTCTTGTCAAGTTTTTCATTTGAATCTGTTTTTTGACAACTGCATAAGAAAGGGGTGCACCGGTCCTGGAGGTACTGCAATACCAGGTCGATGCGTGGAGTGGACAGAGCAAGCTCTTCTTCCATCTCCCTGTTCTAAAAATCCATTTAATATATGGTCCCCAGATAGGGGACGTATCAGATATTAAACTGATAAGAACAGATACTACACTTGATCTTAGCCAAAAGGCCGAGAAGCGATAACCCAATTATCGTCTTTTCCGAGCGAGCGGCGTCCAGGGCGACGTCAATCGCTCGCAGAGATCTGCTGCCTCCCGTCTGGCTCCCTGCTGTTTGCCCAAAGCCACTAATCCTCAGACTTTCACACCTAGCTATGCCTGAGGCCTACTTCCTCCTTCCTATAGCCTATGGTCTAAACACGCCCAGACACCTGTCCATTTAGCACCTTCGGGGTCAAGGCCAGTTTGCTCGTCAATCCAAACTTTAAGCAAGCAAGGCCAAATACAGATTACAAACACATGTATCCATCGGGTGCTCCTCGGTGTGCCTAACGAGGGCTAGGATTTGCATAGAGCCGCCTCCTGTTCACGTGGACAAAGGAACCCACTAGAGGGAGACACAGGCCAGAAAATCCCTCGACTGTCGGAGTACTAGCCGACTCATTGACTACAGAGAGGGAAGTAGAGAAAAGTCAAGCCGTTCAACAGGACTCTGCATCATCCTAGCTTCGACTTGTACGTAGGCTTCATATCGGGCCTTTACACACTCTGCGTGTATTAGCTGGCTGTCTTGTCGAAATTCTGGCCCTTGCTATCTATAGGTTTGTAGGAAAAGGGTGGTGGACTGAAATAAACTTTGCGAAAAGAAAAATAAAAAAAATGACATGACAAAAGAAATACAAATTAAAAGAATAGATATTGTCAGTCTGCTGAAAAGCTGCCATTGCAGCAGCATATGCATTGTGCTGAAAAGGATGGAAGCATGGAAACACAAACCAAGAAACTGACACAAATCAAGAAAAACACAAACACACAGGGGTTAAATACCAGTTTATTGCAAAACAAATAAAAAAAAAGGACTGCGAACAACTCAACGAGAAAGAACACAAGCAAACAACATTGCAAGCAAAAGACAGAAAAACATTCTTGTCAAGTTTTTCATTTGAATCTGTTTTTTGACAACTGCATAAGAAAGGGGTGCACCGGTCCTGGAGGTACTGCAATACCAGGTCGATGCGTGGAGTGGACAGAGCAAGCTCTTCTTCCATCTCCCTGTTCTAAAAATCCATTTAATATATGGTCCCCAGATAGGGGACGTATCAGATATTAAACTGATAAGAACAGATACTACACTTGATCTTAGCCAAAAGGCCGAGAAGCGATAACCCAATTATCGTCTTTTCCGAGCGAGCGGCGTCCAGGGCGACGTCAATCGCTCGCAGAGATCTGCTGCCTCCCGTCTGGCTCCCTGCTGTTTGCCCAAAGCCACTAATCCTCAGACTTTCACACCTAGCTATGCCTGAGGCCTACTTCCTCCTTCCTATAGCCTATGGTCTAAACACGCCCAGACACCTGTCCATTTAGCACCTTCGGGGTCAAGGCCAGTTTGCTCGTCAATCCAAACTTTAAGCAAGCAAGGCCAAATACAGATTACAAACACATGTATCCATCGGGTGCTCCTCGGTGTGCCTAACGAGGGCTAGGATTTGCATAGAGCCGCCTCCTGTTCACGTGGACAAAGGAACCCACTAGAGGGAGACACAGGCCAGAAAATCCCTCGACTGTCGGAGTACTAGCCGACTCATTGACTACAGAGAGGGAAGTAGAGAAAAGTCAAGCCGTTCAACAGGACTCTGCATCATCCTAGCTTCGACTTGTACGTAGGCTTCATATCGGGCCTTTACACACTCTGCGTGTATTAGCTGGCTGTCTTGTCGAAATTCTGGCCCTTGCTATCTATAGGTTTGTAGGAAAAGGGTGGTGGACTGAAATAAACTTTGCGAAAAGAAAAATAAAAAAAATGACATGACAAAAGAAATACAAATTAAAAGAATAGATATTGTCAGTCTGCTGAAAAGCTGCCATTGCAGCAGCATATGCATTGTGCTGAAAAGGATGGAAGCATGGAAACACAAACCAAGAAACTGACACAAATCAAGAAAAACACAAACACACAGGGGTTAAATACCAGTTTATTGCAAAACAAATAAAAAAAAAGGACTGCGAACAACTCAACGAGAAAGAACACAAGCAAACAACATTGCAAGCAAAAGACAGAAAAACATTCTTGTCAAGTTTTTCATTTGAATCTGTTTTTTGACAACTGCATAAGAAAGGGGTGCACCGGTCCTGGAGGTACTGCAATACCAGGTCGATGCGTGGAGTGGACAGAGCAAGCTCTTCTTCCATCTCCCTGTTCTAAAAATCCATTTAATATATGGTCCCCAGATAGGGGACGTATCAGATATTAAACTGATAAGAACAGATACTACACTTGATCTTAGCCAAAAGGCCGAGAAGCGATAACCCAATTATCGTCTTTTCCGAGCGAGCGGCGTCCAGGGCGACGTCAATCGCTCGCAGAGATCTGCTGCCTCCCGTCTGGCTCCCTGCTGTTTGCCCAAAGCCACTAATCCTCAGACTTTCACACCTAGCTATGCCTGAGGCCTACTTCCTCCTTCCTATAGCCTATGGTCTAAACACGCCCAGACACCTGTCCATTTAGCACCTTCGGGGTCAAGGCCAGTTTGCTCGTCAATCCAAACTTTAAGCAAGCAAGGCCAAATACAGATTACAAACACATGTATCCATCGGGTGCTCCTCGGTGTGCCTAACGAGGGCTAGGATTTGCATAGAGCCGCCTCCTGTTCACGTGGACAAAGGAACCCACTAGAGGGAGACACAGGCCAGAAAATCCCTCGACTGTCGGAGTACTAGCCGACTCATTGACTACAGAGAGGGAAGTAGAGAAAAGTCAAGCCGTTCAACAGGACTCTGCATCATCCTAGCTTCGACTTGTACGTAGGCTTCATATCGGGCCTTTACACACTCTGCGTGTATTAGCTGGCTGTCTTGTCGAAATTCTGGCCCTTGCTATCTATAGGTTTGTAGGAAAAGGGTGGTGGACTGAAATAAACTTTGCGAAAAGAAAAATAAAAAAAATGACATGACAAAAGAAATACAAATTAAAAGAATAGATATTGTCAGTCTGCTGAAAAGCTGCCATTGCAGCAGCATATGCATTGTGCTGAAAAGGATGGAAGCATGGAAACACAAACCAAGAAACTGACACAAATCAAGAAAAACACAAACACACAGGGGTTAAATACCAGTTTATTGCAAAACAAATAAAAAAAAAGGACTGCGAACAACTCAACGAGAAAGAACACAAGCAAACAACATTGCAAGCAAAAGACAGAAAAACATTCTTGTCAAGTTTTTCATTTGAATCTGTTTTTTGACAACTGCATAAGAAAGGGGTGCACCGGTCCTGGAGGTACTGCAATACCAGGTCGATGCGTGGAGTGGACAGAGCAAGCTCTTCTTCCATCTCCCTGTTCTAAAAATCCATTTAATATATGGTCCCCAGATAGGGGACGTATCAGATATTAAACTGATAAGAACAGATACTACACTTGATCTTAGCCAAAAGGCCGAGAAGCGATAACCCAATTATCGTCTTTTCCGAGCGAGCGGCGTCCAGGGCGACGTCAATCGCTCGCAGAGATCTGCTGCCTCCCGTCTGGCTCCCTGCTGTTTGCCCAAAGCCACTAATCCTCAGACTTTCACACCTAGCTATGCCTGAGGCCTACTTCCTCCTTCCTATAGCCTATGGTCTAAACACGCCCAGACACCTGTCCATTTAGCACCTTCGGGGTCAAGGCCAGTTTGCTCGTCAATCCAAACTTTAAGCAAGCAAGGCCAAATACAGATTACAAACACATGTATCCATCGGGTGCTCCTCGGTGTGCCTAACGAGGGCTAGGATTTGCATAGAGCCGCCTCCTGTTCACGTGGACAAAGGAACCCACTAGAGGGAGACACAGGCCAGAAAATCCCTCGACTGTCGGAGTACTAGCCGACTCATTGACTACAGAGAGGGAAGTAGAGAAAAGTCAAGCCGTTCAACAGGACTCTGCATCATCCTAGCTTCGACTTGTACGTAGGCTTCATATCGGGCCTTTACACACTCTGCGTGTATTAGCTGGCTGTCTTGTCGAAATTCTGGCCCTTGCTATCTATAGGTTTGTAGGAAAAGGGTGGTGGACTGAAATAAACTTTGCGAAAAGAAAAATAAAAAAAATGACATGACAAAAGAAATACAAATTAAAAGAATAGATATTGTCAGTCTGCTGAAAAGCTGCCATTGCAGCAGCATATGCATTGTGCTGAAAAGGATGGAAGCATGGAAACACAAACCAAGAAACTGACACAAATCAAGAAAAACACAAACACACAGGGGTTAAATACCAGTTTATTGCAAAACAAATAAAAAAAAAGGACTGCGAACAACTCAACGAGAAAGAACACAAGCAAACAACATTGCAAGCAAAAGACAGAAAAACATTCTTGTCAAGTTTTTCATTTGAATCTGTTTTTTGACAACTGCATAAGAAAGGGGTGCACCGGTCCTGGAGGTACTGCAATACCAGGTCGATGCGTGGAGTGGACAGAGCAAGCTCTTCTTCCATCTCCCTGTTCTAAAAATCCATTTAATATATGGTCCCCAGATAGGGGACGTATCAGATATTAAACTGATAAGAACAGATACTACACTTGATCTTAGCCAAAAGGCCGAGAAGCGATAACCCAATTATCGTCTTTTCCGAGCGAGCGGCGTCCAGGGCGACGTCAATCGCTCGCAGAGATCTGCTGCCTCCCGTCTGGCTCCCTGCTGTTTGCCCAAAGCCACTAATCCTCAGACTTTCACACCTAGCTATGCCTGAGGCCTACTTCCTCCTTCCTATAGCCTATGGTCTAAACACGCCCAGACACCTGTCCATTTAGCACCTTCGGGGTCAAGGCCAGTTTGCTCGTCAATCCAAACTTTAAGCAAGCAAGGCCAAATACAGATTACAAACACATGTATCCATCGGGTGCTCCTCGGTGTGCCTAACGAGGGCTAGGATTTGCATAGAGCCGCCTCCTGTTCACGTGGACAAAGGAACCCACTAGAGGGAGACACAGGCCAGAAAATCCCTCGACTGTCGGAGTACTAGCCGACTCATTGACTACAGAGAGGGAAGTAGAGAAAAGTCAAGCCGTTCAACAGGACTCTGCATCATCCTAGCTTCGACTTGTACGTAGGCTTCATATCGGGCCTTTACACACTCTGCGTGTATTAGCTGGCTGTCTTGTCGAAATTCTGGCCCTTGCTATCTATAGGTTTGTAGGAAAAGGGTGGTGGACTGAAATAAACTTTGCGAAAAGAAAAATAAAAAAAATGACATGACAAAAGAAATACAAATTAAAAGAATAGATATTGTCAGTCTGCTGAAAAGCTGCCATTGCAGCAGCATATGCATTGTGCTGAAAAGGATGGAAGCATGGAAACACAAACCAAGAAACTGACACAAATCAAGAAAAACACAAACACACAGGGGTTAAATACCAGTTTATTGCAAAACAAATAAAAAAAAAGGACTGCGAACAACTCAACGAGAAAGAACACAAGCAAACAACATTGCAAGCAAAAGACAGAAAAACATTCTTGTCAAGTTTTTCATTTGAATCTGTTTTTTGACAACTGCATAAGAAAGGGGTGCACCGGTCCTGGAGGTACTGCAATACCAGGTCGATGCGTGGAGTGGACAGAGCAAGCTCTTCTTCCATCTCCCTGTTCTAAAAATCCATTTAATATATGGTCCCCAGATAGGGGACGTATCAGATATTAAACTGATAAGAACAGATTTTTTTTTTTTTTTTTTTTTTTTTTTTTTTTTTTTTTTTTTTTTTTTGGTTACCAATCAGACTGAATCACAAAACCTCAGTACAAACTATACTTAGCCTAAACTGAGTCGTGTTCCATTCATCATCTTTGGTCTTTTATTATCAAAATAGAAAACACACAAAACAATACAAGGATAACATTTTAACCCACACCATCCCGCCACCTCTTGAAATTCCAAATCTCATCAGCCACCTCCACCCCCAACCTCCTCCTTTCAGCCAACAACACATAGTACATTCTTGATATCACCCAATTTGTACATTCTTTTTCAGACAAACACATTTTCCCTTTATAGAATGCACACCTTGTCTCCCACATCACCTCTTTAAAGACGGCAGAAAAAATTGACACCTTCTGCTGCACTTGCTTGTCTCCTCCCACCAGGCCAAACACACCAGACTTGTACGTTATCTCCTTTAACCCCACCACTCTACACAAAAAATCCTTCAACAACCTCCACACTTCCTTGGCAAAATCACACTCCCAAAACACATGTCTTGGATTCTCAATTCCTCCGCACCTCTCTCTAGGACACACTTCAGTCCTTGTCAAGTCCCTCCCTTTAAGGAAAGAGAGCGTCAGTAATCTATCATGTAAGAATAGCCACGTCACTTCCTTCTGTTTGTTGGTAATTCCCTTCAGCATCATGTTTTTCCAGCATGTTTCCGCATCTCCTGGTCTCAGTCCACTGATGTTAGTTGTTACCTCCTTCCTCCTTAACCATTTCCAAAGTGACTCCTTTTTTTCAGCCCCTTCCCCCAACTCCTTCAAATCATTACTTTCAAAAAAGGCCTTCATTCCTCCATAATAAACCGGTGATACCAAGGACATCGGCCTCCTTAAGTCTTTTCCACACCACCCCCACTTCAACAAAGGCCATCCAATCAGATATCGCATCAAAGAGGCTGCCTTCCCTCCTCCCATAAACGTTTTGTAATGGGTCATCCACCACTGCACTTGAAAGAAACGCTCCACATTAGGGAAATCATATCCCCCCATAGGCACATTTTTCATCACAACCTCCCTTGCCACCCTTTCCATTCTTGATCCCCAAAAAAAGACAAACAAAACTCTTGTAATCCTCTGGATCCACCTCTTATTTGGAGGAAAAACAACAGAAAAATATAGCAGCAACGGAAGGATCACTGCCTTCACTATCAGAGTCTTCCCCGTGAAGGTCAGTCTTCTTGTTTTCCACAAGTCCAGTCTCTTTTCCACCTTCACCATTGTCTTAGCAGTATTAACTTGATTTGCTAGGGTCTTTTCAAAATGCACTCCAAGCACCTCCATCTCCTGCACGTTCTTCAGGCTACTCTTGGATACGTCACATGATCCGCTTAGCACACAGATGCAACTCTTTGACCAATTAACCCGTAACCCGGATACTGCACCAAAAATCTTTAGTTGCAACTCAGCCCTTGCTATATCTCTTTCGGAGCTACACAGGAATGTGACATCATCCATGTAGCACATCCCTTTTATATTCATGTTGTCACTCCCAGGTACAAAGCAGCCTTTGAAACACTTGTCTTTCATTAAGTGTCTTAGTAGTGGTTCCATTAGACATATAAAGGCCACAGGGGACAGAGGGCATCCCTGTCTCACTCCCGACCTCACCTCCACAACCCCTGACAGCCTTCCATTCACCAAAACTTGGCTGCTGATTCCTCGATACAGGCTTTCAACCATTTTAACGAATTCTTCTGGTATTCCCAATTGTCTCAGTACTGAAAACAAAAACCTATGGGACACCCTGTCGTAGGCCTTCTCAAGATCTATACCAGCCACCGCCAAGGGCGCATTGTTGCATTGTGCATAATACACCAGGTCCCTTAGGAGGATCAAGTTGTCTGCTATCCGTCTCCCAGGCACCGCACATACTTGCCATTCTCCAATTACTTTGCCAACTACTTCCCTCATTCTGTCTGCCAATATTTTGGCTAAGATTTTATAGTCGCAGTTCAAAAGTGTTATCGGCCTCCAGTTTTTCATTTCGCGTACATCCCCTTTCTTTTTGTACAGCAGGGTTATTACTCCCTTTTTCATTGACTCTGATGTTACTTTCTTCTCCACACAGGTTCGGATCACTTCACAAAGTTGTTTTCCTACCACCGGCCAGAACTTCACATAGAACTCTGCAGGTAAGCCATCCTCCCCCGGAGTCTTGTTCTTTTTCATCTTCTTCACCACTGCTTCCACCTCTTCTTCCGTAACAGGATCTATCAATACTTCAGCCTCCTCTTCACTCAGATTTCCTCTCACCACCTCGCAGTACTCCTTCATCTCTTCCTCCGTTGTCCCACCTCCTCCATCGTACAACTCCGCATAGAAAGATCTTATAGATTCCATCATCTCCTCACCTTGTACCTCCTCCTCTCCATCCAGCACCGATCGGAAGGTCTTTCTAGGGCCAAAGGACCTCTTGAAAAAGTACCGTGAGCACTGCTCATCCTCCTCCATCTGCTCAACTTTTGCCCTGAACACAATTCCTTTCCCACGCTCTTTTACAAAAGTGTTCCGGGCTTCACGAACTTCCTTAATCTCCTCTTCCACCTCCAGCCCCATCCGTTTGCAACGAAAAAGAAAGTGAAGACGGTCCACCAACCTTTTTTCTTCTTCCCTCTTTTTCTTCGCTTTCTTCATCCCCAATCTTCTAAAGAAGAGGCCAATCCTCCCTTTTGCCCAGTCCCACCAACTCAAAATGTCCTTAAACTCAGATTTTTTAAACTTAAGATTTTCATAAAAGGAAACAAAACTCTCATTCACCCCCTCCTCCTCTAAGCAGGAACAGTTTAGCTTCCACAGCCCTTTCCCATTCACAAGCCCTTCCTCCAGAACCATTGATCCAGACAGCATGCAGTGATCTGAAAAAGATACCGGTTCCACCCGGTAACTTTTGACTTTTATGGACTGTGAAACGAAAATAAAGTCAATTCTAGACCTTACTGTTCCCTTGTCAGAAAAAAAGGTAAAGGACATATCATCTTTCTCCATTTCAACTGCCACATCCACCAAACTAAAATCATGCAATATTTCATTAAGCAGCCCACTTGTAACATCAGTGCCGCTCTCCACACCTGCCCCACGTCTGTCCTCATTCCTTCTCACGCAGTTGAAATCCCCTACCAACACAGTTGGGGCTCTCCCGGGCAACCATAATTTAAGAAGATTTAAAAAAGCCACTCGCTCTTTTTTAACTGCAGGGGCATAACAGTTAATTACCCTCACTTCCGTGCCGTTCACTTCTAAGACTGCTACCTGCATACGTCCAGGCACCACCACCTCATGTTCAACACACCTTATTGAATCCCCTTTAATAAGGATTCCCACTCCCTCATTTCTAGAGTCGCACATTGGAGACCATAAGGAAGTCCCATGCTTCCACTCCTCACTTGGCCCCCTCTCCACACCACATTCCTGTACACAAATTATATTAGCATTTACATTACTCAAAAAATCAAAGACTGCAGCCCTCCTCCACCCAGAACATATGCTCCTTACATTAACCGAACTGATTGATAAGACCATCATAATGATGACTTGTAAGGTTACATAAGCCATGATTAACAAGATCAGAATTTACTGCATCGGCTCTACATTGCCTCCCCATTTCTCACTGACATGGCTTTTCTGTAACCTCCTCAGCTGAGGTGAGCTGGCAGACTCACATTCTGAGCCTCCATCAAAGTGAGCTGCACCACTGGTACCGCCCCCTCCAGCGTCCTCCACCCGTGCCCTCTTGTGTGACACTTCTGAGGACTCTGATTCCTCTGCAATCATTAACTGCTGCCCGCACTCCATGCTGTCTTCACTCTCTGCACCGCTCTCCTCTTCATCCTGTTCATCCCCAGAGGACAGTCCACTCATTAGCGTCATCAATCCATCCGGGCTGGGTAGCCCGATGCTTGCCAGCTCCTCCTCCTTCTCACTCTCTTGTCCCGCTGGGGTTCCATGAGACCGCTCCAACTCCTCCTCTCCGGGGCATCTGGAAACCACGCCAGACTCCGTACTGCTGGCTCCGCCCACCGAGACCACGAGGCTCCCGGGACCGGCACGAACCCCCGCCACCGTGCACCCAGTGACAGGGACTGTGCCCGTCGCCCCGCTCACCGCCTCAACGTGCACTACAGGCACAGCCTCGCCAGCCTGACGAACCGGGGATGTGACAGGCGAGTCCGCAGCAGCGGGTCCCGCACCGCCCCTCTCCCGCTCCGCCCTCTGTGGCTTCGGCTGTAACCTCTCCTCACGCTCCTTACCCACCCATCTCTTCACTTTCTCCTCCACGCTGGCAGCACACTTTGCAGCAAAGTACTTTTCACATTGTTTAGCCAGGTGTCCTGCTTTGCTGCAGATATCACAGATCTTCCTCTCCCGACATTCTTTTGAAGGGTGACCCTCCCTCCTGCAAAACCTGCATTTAGGGGTCTGCTCACAATCAGCACTGGTATGGCCATAAACACAGCACTTCCTGCAGTAGCTTGGTTGTCCAGAATAAAACAAAAAACCCCTTTCCCCCCCAATACTGAATACCGCAGGGGGTCTCCTCACTCCACCCACACACATAGGGTCTGGCCGGAACCTTCCATAAAACCTATATTTGCCGGTCCAAATTCCAAATTTGTTTGTCACTTTCTCGCCCCCCCTCAGCTCTTCACAATAGGAACTTAGAAATGCCCTTACCAAATTAACGTCAGAAAAAGGGTTATACATATGTACAATTATAGTCTTCTCTTCCTGCATAAACAAGGGAGTAATCTCAAACTTCTCCAACAGCGCTATTCCGTCTTCATTCCTCAATTTTTCGTAAAGATTCCAACAAACCTCAACAGAAGAAAAGGTAATATCATATAATCGCTGCTGTGGAAAATCCTGGAGACATACGATGTCACTCACCCCTAGGCTTAGAACGTCCATCAACACATCGACCACCACTGTACGTAAATCCACTTCGTCCTTGTACTCCGGCTTCACGACGAACCGGATGGAATCGCGCATCCCACGGAATGCCATCTTCGCAGTACCAGAAGGCACCAGTCGCTTATACCACCGGGGTTACCCCACAAGGGGGCCCCCGACAGCTCTCTCACTAACCAAGTGTTCAGATACTACACTTGATTATAGCCAAAAGGCCGAGAAGCGATAACCCAATTATCGTCTTTTCCGAGCGAGCGGCGTCCAGGGCGACGTCAATCGCTCGCAGAGATCTGCTGCCTCCCGTCTGGCTCCCTGCTGTTTGCCCAAAGCCACTAATCCTCAGACTTTCACACCTAGCTATGCCTGAGGCCTACTTCCTCCTTCCTATAGCCTATGGTCTAAACACGCCCAGACACCTGTCCATTTAGCACCTTCGGGGTCAAGGCCAGTTTGCTCGTCAATCCAAACTTTAAGCAAGCAAGGCCAAATACAGATTACAAACACATGTATCCATCGGGTGCTCCTCGGTGTGCCTAACGAGGGCTAGGATTTGCATAGAGCCGCCTCCTGTTCACGTGGACAAAGGAACCCACTAGAGGGAGACACAGGCCAGAAAATCCCTCGACTGTCGGAGTACTAGCCGACTCATTGACTACAGAGAGGGAAGTAGAGAAAAGTCAAGCCGTTCAACAGGACTCTGCATCATCCTAGCTTCGACTTGTACGTAGGCTTCATATCGGGCCTTTACACACTCTGCGTGTATTAGCTGGCTGTCTTGTCGAAATTCTGGCCCTTGCTATCTATAGGTTTGTAGGAAAAGGGTGGTGGACTGAAATAAACTTTGCGAAAAGAAAAATAAAAAAAATGACATGACAAAAGAAATACAAATTAAAAGAATAGATATTGTCAGTCTGCTGAAAAGCTGCCATTGCAGCAGCATATGCATTGTGCTGAAAAGGATGGAAGCATGGAAACACAAACCAAGAAACTGACACAAATCAAGAAAAACACAAACACACAGGGGTTAAATACCAGTTTATTGCAAAACAAATAAAAAAAAAGGACTGCGAACAACTCAACGAGAAAGAACACAAGCAAACAACATTGCAAGCAAAAGACAGAAAAACATTCTTGTCAAGTTTTTCATTTGAATCTGTTTTTTGACAACTGCATAAGAAAGGGGTGCACCGGTCCTGGAGGTACTGCAATACCAGGTCGATGCGTGGAGTGGACAGAGCAAGCTCTTCTTCCATCTCCCTGTTCTAAAAATCCATTTAATATATGGTCCCCAGATAGGGGACGTATCAGATATTAAACTGATAAGAACAGATACTACACTTGATCTTAGCCAAAAGGCCGAGAAGCGATAACCCAATTATCGTCTTTTCCGAGCGAGCGGCGTCCAGGGCGACGTCAATCGCTCGCAGAGATCTGCTGCCTCCCGTCTGGCTCCCTGCTGTTTGCCCAAAGCCACTAATCCTCAGACTTTCACACCTAGCTATGCCTGAGGCCTACTTCCTCCTTCCTATAGCCTATGGTCTAAACACGCCCAGACACCTGTCCATTTAGCACCTTCGGGGTCAAGGCCAGTTTGCTCGTCAATCCAAACTTTAAGCAAGCAAGGCCAAATACAGATTACAAACACATGTATCCATCGGGTGCTCCTCGGTGTGCCTAACGAGGGCTAGGATTTGCATAGAGCCGCCTCCTGTTCACGTGGACAAAGGAACCCACTAGAGGGAGACACAGGCCAGAAAATCCCTCGACTGTCGGAGTACTAGCCGACTCATTGACTACAGAGAGGGAAGTAGAGAAAAGTCAAGCCGTTCAACAGGACTCTGCATCATCCTAGCTTCGACTTGTACGTAGGCTTCATATCGGGCCTTTACACACTCTGCGTGTATTAGCTGGCTGTCTTGTCGAAATTCTGGCCCTTGCTATCTATAGGTTTGTAGGAAAAGGGTGGTGGACTGAAATAAACTTTGCGAAAAGAAAAATAAAAAAAATGACATGACAAAAGAAATACAAATTAAAAGAATAGATATTGTCAGTCTGCTGAAAAGCTGCCATTGCAGCAGCATATGCATTGTGCTGAAAAGGATGGAAGCATGGAAACACAAACCAAGAAACTGACACAAATCAAGAAAAACACAAACACACAGGGGTTAAATACCAGTTTATTGCAAAACAAATAAAAAAAAAGGACTGCGAACAACTCAACGAGAAAGAACACAAGCAAACAACATTGCAAGCAAAAGACAGAAAAACATTCTTGTCAAGTTTTTCATTTGAATCTGTTTTTTGACAACTGCATAAGAAAGGGGTGCACCGGTCCTGGAGGTACTGCAATACCAGGTCGATGCGTGGAGTGGACAGAGCAAGCTCTTCTTCCATCTCCCTGTTCTAAAAATCCATTTAATATATGGTCCCCAGATAGGGGACGTATCAGATATTAAACTGATAAGAACAGATACTACACTTGATCTTAGCCAAAAGGCCGAGAAGCGATAACCCAATTATCGTCTTTTCCGAGCGAGCGGCGTCCAGGGCGACGTCAATCGCTCGCAGAGATCTGCTGCCTCCCGTCTGGCTCCCTGCTGTTTGCCCAAAGCCACTAATCCTCAGACTTTCACACCTAGCTATGCCTGAGGCCTACTTCCTCCTTCCTATAGCCTATGGTCTAAACACGCCCAGACACCTGTCCATTTAGCACCTTCGGGGTCAAGGCCAGTTTGCTCGTCAATCCAAACTTTAAGCAAGCAAGGCCAAATACAGATTACAAACACATGTATCCATCGGGTGCTCCTCGGTGTGCCTAACGAGGGCTAGGATTTGCATAGAGCCGCCTCCTGTTCACGTGGACAAAGGAACCCACTAGAGGGAGACACAGGCCAGAAAATCCCTCGACTGTCGGAGTACTAGCCGACTCATTGACTACAGAGAGGGAAGTAGAGAAAAGTCAAGCCGTTCAACAGGACTCTGCATCATCCTAGCTTCGACTTGTACGTAGGCTTCATATCGGGCCTTTACACACTCTGCGTGTATTAGCTGGCTGTCTTGTCGAAATTCTGGCCCTTGCTATCTATAGGTTTGTAGGAAAAGGGTGGTGGACTGAAATAAACTTTGCGAAAAGAAAAATAAAAAAAATGACATGACAAAAGAAATACAAATTAAAAGAATAGATATTGTCAGTCTGCTGAAAAGCTGCCATTGCAGCAGCATATGCATTGTGCTGAAAAGGATGGAAGCATGGAAACACAAACCAAGAAACTGACACAAATCAAGAAAAACACAAACACACAGGGGTTAAATACCAGTTTATTGCAAAACAAATAAAAAAAAAGGACTGCGAACAACTCAACGAGAAAGAACACAAGCAAACAACATTGCAAGCAAAAGACAGAAAAACATTCTTGTCAAGTTTTTCATTTGAATCTGTTTTTTGACAACTGCATAAGAAAGGGGTGCACCGGTCCTGGAGGTACTGCAATACCAGGTCGATGCGTGGAGTGGACAGAGCAAGCTCTTCTTCCATCTCCCTGTTCTAAAAATCCATTTAATATATGGTCCCCAGATAGGGGACGTATCAGATATTAAACTGATAAGAACAGATACTACACTTGATCTTAGCCAAAAGGCCGAGAAGCGATAACCCAATTATCGTCTTTTCCGAGCGAGCGGCGTCCAGGGCGACGTCAATCGCTCGCAGAGATCTGCTGCCTCCCGTCTGGCTCCCTGCTGTTTGCCCAAAGCCACTAATCCTCAGACTTTCACACCTAGCTATGCCTGAGGCCTACTTCCTCCTTCCTATAGCCTATGGTCTAAACACGCCCAGACACCTGTCCATTTAGCACCTTCGGGGTCAAGGCCAGTTTGCTCGTCAATCCAAACTTTAAGCAAGCAAGGCCAAATACAGATTACAAACACATGTATCCATCGGGTGCTCCTCGGTGTGCCTAACGAGGGCTAGGATTTGCATAGAGCCGCCTCCTGTTCACGTGGACAAAGGAACCCACTAGAGGGAGACACAGGCCAGAAAATCCCTCGACTGTCGGAGTACTAGCCGACTCATTGACTACAGAGAGGGAAGTAGAGAAAAGTCAAGCCGTTCAACAGGACTCTGCATCATCCTAGCTTCGACTTGTACGTAGGCTTCATATCGGGCCTTTACACACTCTGCGTGTATTAGCTGGCTGTCTTGTCGAAATTCTGGCCCTTGCTATCTATAGGTTTGTAGGAAAAGGGTGGTGGACTGAAATAAACTTTGCGAAAAGAAAAATAAAAAAAATGACATGACAAAAGAAATACAAATTAAAAGAATAGATATTGTCAGTCTGCTGAAAAGCTGCCATTGCAGCAGCATATGCATTGTGCTGAAAAGGATGGAAGCATGGAAACACAAACCAAGAAACTGACACAAATCAAGAAAAACACAAACACACAGGGGTTAAATACCAGTTTATTGCAAAACAAATAAAAAAAAAGGACTGCGAACAACTCAACGAGAAAGAACACAAGCAAACAACATTGCAAGCAAAAGACAGAAAAACATTCTTGTCAAGTTTTTCATTTGAATCTGTTTTTTGACAACTGCATAAGAAAGGGGTGCACCGGTCCTGGAGGTACTGCAATACCAGGTCGATGCGTGGAGTGGACAGAGCAAGCTCTTCTTCCATCTCCCTGTTCTAAAAATCCATTTAATATATGGTCCCCAGATAGGGGACGTATCAGATATTAAACTGATAAGAACAGATACTACACTTGATCTTAGCCAAAAGGCCGAGAAGCGATAACCCAATTATCGTCTTTTCCGAGCGAGCGGCGTCCAGGGCGACGTCAATCGCTCGCAGAGATCTGCTGCCTCCCGTCTGGCTCCCTGCTGTTTGCCCAAAGCCACTAATCCTCAGACTTTCACACCTAGCTATGCCTGAGGCCTACTTCCTCCTTCCTATAGCCTATGGTCTAAACACGCCCAGACACCTGTCCATTTAGCACCTTCGGGGTCAAGGCCAGTTTGCTCGTCAATCCAAACTTTAAGCAAGCAAGGCCAAATACAGATTACAAACACATGTATCCATCGGGTGCTCCTCGGTGTGCCTAACGAGGGCTAGGATTTGCATAGAGCCGCCTCCTGTTCACGTGGACAAAGGAACCCACTAGAGGGAGACACAGGCCAGAAAATCCCTCGACTGTCGGAGTACTAGCCGACTCATTGACTACAGAGAGGGAAGTAGAGAAAAGTCAAGCCGTTCAACAGGACTCTGCATCATCCTAGCTTCGACTTGTACGTAGGCTTCATATCGGGCCTTTACACACTCTGCGTGTATTAGCTGGCTGTCTTGTCGAAATTCTGGCCCTTGCTATCTATAGGTTTGTAGGAAAAGGGTGGTGGACTGAAATAAACTTTGCGAAAAGAAAAATAAAAAAAATGACATGACAAAAGAAATACAAATTAAAAGAATAGATATTGTCAGTCTGCTGAAAAGCTGCCATTGCAGCAGCATATGCATTGTGCTGAAAAGGATGGAAGCATGGAAACACAAACCAAGAAACTGACACAAATCAAGAAAAACACAAACACACAGGGGTTAAATACCAGTTTATTGCAAAACAAATAAAAAAAAAGGACTGCGAACAACTCAACGAGAAAGAACACAAGCAAACAACATTGCAAGCAAAAGACAGAAAAACATTCTTGTCAAGTTTTTCATTTGAATCTGTTTTTTGACAACTGCATAAGAAAGGGGTGCACCGGTCCTGGAGGTACTGCAATACCAGGTCGATGCGTGGAGTGGACAGAGCAAGCTCTTCTTCCATCTCCCTGTTCTAAAAATCCATTTAATATATGGTCCCCAGATAGGGGACGTATCAGATATTAAACTGATAAGAACAGATACTACACTTGATCTTAGCCAAAAGGCCGAGAAGCGATAACCCAATTATCGTCTTTTCCGAGCGAGCGGCGTCCAGGGCGACGTCAATCGCTCGCAGAGATCTGCTGCCTCCCGTCTGGCTCCCTGCTGTTTGCCCAAAGCCACTAATCCTCAGACTTTCACACCTAGCTATGCCTGAGGCCTACTTCCTCCTTCCTATAGCCTATGGTCTAAACACGCCCAGACACCTGTCCATTTAGCACCTTCGGGGTCAAGGCCAGTTTGCTCGTCAATCCAAACTTTAAGCAAGCAAGGCCAAATACAGATTACAAACACATGTATCCATCGGGTGCTCCTCGGTGTGCCTAACGAGGGCTAGGATTTGCATAGAGCCGCCTCCTGTTCACGTGGACAAAGGAACCCACTAGAGGGAGACACAGGCCAGAAAATCCCTCGACTGTCGGAGTACTAGCCGACTCATTGACTACAGAGAGGGAAGTAGAGAAAAGTCAAGCCGTTCAACAGGACTCTGCATCATCCTAGCTTCGACTTGTACGTAGGCTTCATATCGGGCCTTTACACACTCTGCGTGTATTAGCTGGCTGTCTTGTCGAAATTCTGGCCCTTGCTATCTATAGGTTTGTAGGAAAAGGGTGGTGGACTGAAATAAACTTTGCGAAAAGAAAAATAAAAAAAATGACATGACAAAAGAAATACAAATTAAAAGAATAGATATTGTCAGTCTGCTGAAAAGCTGCCATTGCAGCAGCATATGCATTGTGCTGAAAAGGATGGAAGCATGGAAACACAAACCAAGAAACTGACACAAATCAAGAAAAACACAAACACACAGGGGTTAAATACCAGTTTATTGCAAAACAAATAAAAAAAAAGGACTGCGAACAACTCAACGAGAAAGAACACAAGCAAACAACATTGCAAGCAAAAGACAGAAAAACATTCTTGTCAAGTTTTTCATTTGAATCTGTTTTTTGACAACTGCATAAGAAAGGGGTGCACCGGTCCTGGAGGTACTGCAATACCAGGTCGATGCGTGGAGTGGACAGAGCAAGCTCTTCTTCCATCTCCCTGTTCTAAAAATCCATTTAATATATGGTCCCCAGATAGGGGACGTATCAGATATTAAACTGATAAGAACAGATACTACACTTGATCTTAGCCAAAAGGCCGAGAAGCGATAACCCAATTATCGTCTTTTCCGAGCGAGCGGCGTCCAGGGCGACGTCAATCGCTCGCAGAGATCTGCTGCCTCCCGTCTGGCTCCCTGCTGTTTGCCCAAAGCCACTAATCCTCAGACTTTCACACCTAGCTATGCCTGAGGCCTACTTCCTCCTTCCTATAGCCTATGGTCTAAACACGCCCAGACACCTGTCCATTTAGCACCTTCGGGGTCAAGGCCAGTTTGCTCGTCAATCCAAACTTTAAGCAAGCAAGGCCAAATACAGATTACAAACACATGTATCCATCGGGTGCTCCTCGGTGTGCCTAACGAGGGCTAGGATTTGCATAGAGCCGCCTCCTGTTCACGTGGACAAAGGAACCCACTAGAGGGAGACACAGGCCAGAAAATCCCTCGACTGTCGGAGTACTAGCCGACTCATTGACTACAGAGAGGGAAGTAGAGAAAAGTCAAGCCGTTCAACAGGACTCTGCATCATCCTAGCTTCGACTTGTACGTAGGCTTCATATCGGGCCTTTACACACTCTGCGTGTATTAGCTGGCTGTCTTGTCGAAATTCTGGCCCTTGCTATCTATAGGTTTGTAGGAAAAGGGTGGTGGACTGAAATAAACTTTGCGAAAAGAAAAATAAAAAAAATGACATGACAAAAGAAATACAAATTAAAAGAATAGATATTGTCAGTCTGCTGAAAAGCTGCCATTGCAGCAGCATATGCATTGTGCTGAAAAGGATGGAAGCATGGAAACACAAACCAAGAAACTGACACAAATCAAGAAAAACACAAACACACAGGGGTTAAATACCAGTTTATTGCAAAACAAATAAAAAAAAAGGACTGCGAACAACTCAACGAGAAAGAACACAAGCAAACAACATTGCAAGCAAAAGACAGAAAAACATTCTTGTCAAGTTTTTCATTTGAATCTGTTTTTTGACAACTGCATAAGAAAGGGGTGCACCGGTCCTGGAGGTACTGCAATACCAGGTCGATGCGTGGAGTGGACAGAGCAAGCTCTTCTTCCATCTCCCTGTTCTAAAAATCCATTTAATATATGGTCCCCAGATAGGGGACGTATCAGATATTAAACTGATAAGAACAGATACTACACTTGATCTTAGCCAAAAGGCCGAGAAGCGATAACCCAATTATCGTCTTTTCCGAGCGAGCGGCGTCCAGGGCGACGTCAATCGCTCGCAGAGATCTGCTGCCTCCCGTCTGGCTCCCTGCTGTTTGCCCAAAGCCACTAATCCTCAGACTTTCACACCTAGCTATGCCTGAGGCCTACTTCCTCCTTCCTATAGCCTATGGTCTAAACACGCCCAGACACCTGTCCATTTAGCACCTTCGGGGTCAAGGCCAGTTTGCTCGTCAATCCAAACTTTAAGCAAGCAAGGCCAAATACAGATTACAAACACATGTATCCATCGGGTGCTCCTCGGTGTGCCTAACGAGGGCTAGGATTTGCATAGAGCCGCCTCCTGTTCACGTGGACAAAGGAACCCACTAGAGGGAGACACAGGCCAGAAAATCCCTCGACTGTCGGAGTACTAGCCGACTCATTGACTACAGAGAGGGAAGTAGAGAAAAGTCAAGCCGTTCAACAGGACTCTGCATCATCCTAGCTTCGACTTGTACGTAGGCTTCATATCGGGCCTTTACACACTCTGCGTGTATTAGCTGGCTGTCTTGTCGAAATTCTGGCCCTTGCTATCTATAGGTTTGTAGGAAAAGGGTGGTGGACTGAAATAAACTTTGCGAAAAGAAAAATAAAAAAAATGACATGACAAAAGAAATACAAATTAAAAGAATAGATATTGTCAGTCTGCTGAAAAGCTGCCATTGCAGCAGCATATGCATTGTGCTGAAAAGGATGGAAGCATGGAAACACAAACCAAGAAACTGACACAAATCAAGAAAAACACAAACACACAGGGGTTAAATACCAGTTTATTGCAAAACAAATAAAAAAAAAGGACTGCGAACAACTCAACGAGAAAGAACACAAGCAAACAACATTG
The DNA here is from genome assembly GCF_965119305.1 of Pelophylax lessonae. Taxonomy (NCBI): domain Eukaryota; kingdom Metazoa; phylum Chordata; class Amphibia; order Anura; family Ranidae; genus Pelophylax; species Pelophylax lessonae. The sequence goes on along the minus strand of NW_028119560.1, from coordinate 13,863 downwards.
CAAGCAAAAGACAGAAAAACATTCTTGTCAAGTTTTTCATTTGAATCTGTTTTTTGACAACTGCATAAGAAAGGGGTGCACCGGTCCTGGAGGTACTGCAATACCAGGTCGATGCGTGGAGTGGACAGAGCAAGCTCTTCTTCCATCTCCCTGTTCTAAAAATCCATTTAATATATGGTCCCCAGATAGGGGACGTATCAGATATTAAACTGATAAGAACAGATACTACACTTGATCTTAGCCAAAAGGCCGAGAAGCGATAACCCAATTATCGTCTTTTCCGAGCGAGCGGCGTCCAGGGCGACGTCAATCGCTCGCAGAGATCTGCTGCCTCCCGTCTGGCTCCCTGCTGTTTGCCCAAAGCCACTAATCCTCAGACTTTCACACCTAGCTATGCCTGAGGCCTACTTCCTCCTTCCTATAGCCTATGGTCTAAACACGCCCAGACACCTGTCCATTTAGCACCTTCGGGGTCAAGGCCAGTTTGCTCGTCAATCCAAACTTTAAGCAAGCAAGGCCAAATACAGATTACAAACACATGTATCCATCGGGTGCTCCTCGGTGTGCCTAACGAGGGCTAGGATTTGCATAGAGCCGCCTCCTGTTCACGTGGACAAAGGAACCCACTAGAGGGAGACACAGGCCAGAAAATCCCTCGACTGTCGGAGTACTAGCCGACTCATTGACTACAGAGAGGGAAGTAGAGAAAAGTCAAGCCGTTCAACAGGACTCTGCATCATCCTAGCTTCGACTTGTACGTAGGCTTCATATCGGGCCTTTACACACTCTGCGTGTATTAGCTGGCTGTCTTGTCGAAATTCTGGCCCTTGCTATCTATAGGTTTGTAGGAAAAGGGTGGTGGACTGAAATAAACTTTGCGAAAAGAAAAATAAAAAAAATGACATGACAAAAGAAATACAAATTAAAAGAATAGATATTGTCAGTCTGCTGAAAAGCTGCCATTGCAGCAGCATATGCATTGTGCTGAAAAGGATGGAAGCATGGAAACACAAACCAAGAAACTGACACAAATCAAGAAAAACACAAACACACAGGGGTTAAATACCAGTTTATTGCAAAACAAATAAAAAAAAAGGACTGCGAACAACTCAACGAGAAAGAACACAAGCAAACAACATTGCAAGCAAAAGACAGAAAAACATTCTTGTCAAGTTTTTCATTTGAATCTGTTTTTTGACAACTGCATAAGAAAGGGGTGCACCGGTCCTGGAGGTACTGCAATACCAGGTCGATGCGTGGAGTGGACAGAGCAAGCTCTTCTTCCATCTCCCTGTTCTAAAAATCCATTTAATATATGGTCCCCAGATAGGGGACGTATCAGATATTAAACTGATAAGAACAGATACTACACTTGATCTTAGCCAAAAGGCCGAGAAGCGATAACCCAATTATCGTCTTTTCCGAGCGAGCGGCGTCCAGGGCGACGTCAATCGCTCGCAGAGATCTGCTGCCTCCCGTCTGGCTCCCTGCTGTTTGCCCAAAGCCACTAATCCTCAGACTTTCACACCTAGCTATGCCTGAGGCCTACTTCCTCCTTCCTATAGCCTATGGTCTAAACACGCCCAGACACCTGTCCATTTAGCACCTTCGGGGTCAAGGCCAGTTTGCTCGTCAATCCAAACTTTAAGCAAGCAAGGCCAAATACAGATTACAAACACATGTATCCATCGGGTGCTCCTCGGTGTGCCTAACGAGGGCTAGGATTTGCATAGAGCCGCCTCCTGTTCACGTGGACAAAGGAACCCACTAGAGGGAGACACAGGCCAGAAAATCCCTCGACTGTCGGAGTACTAGCCGACTCATTGACTACAGAGAGGGAAGTAGAGAAAAGTCAAGCCGTTCAACAGGACTCTGCATCATCCTAGCTTCGACTTGTACGTAGGCTTCATATCGGGCCTTTACACACTCTGCGTGTATTAGCTGGCTGTCTTGTCGAAATTCTGGCCCTTGCTATCTATAGGTTTGTAGGAAAAGGGTGGTGGACTGAAATAAACTTTGCGAAAAGAAAAATAAAAAAAATGACATGACAAAAGAAATACAAATTAAAAGAATAGATATTGTCAGTCTGCTGAAAAGCTGCCATTGCAGCAGCATATGCATTGTGCTGAAAAGGATGGAAGCATGGAAACACAAACCAAGAAACTGACACAAATCAAGAAAAACACAAACACACAGGGGTTAAATACCAGTTTATTGCAAAACAAATAAAAAAAAAGGACTGCGAACAACTCAACGAGAAAGAACACAAGCAAACAACATTGCAAGCAAAAGACAGAAAAACATTCTTGTCAAGTTTTTCATTTGAATCTGTTTTTTGACAACTGCATAAGAAAGGGGTGCACCGGTCCTGGAGGTACTGCAATACCAGGTCGATGCGTGGAGTGGACAGAGCAAGCTCTTCTTCCATCTCCCTGTTCTAAAAATCCATTTAATATATGGTCCCCAGATAGGGGACGTATCAGATATTAAACTGATAAGAACAGATACTACACTTGATCTTAGCCAAAAGGCCGAGAAGCGATAACCCAATTATCGTCTTTTCCGAGCGAGCGGCGTCCAGGGCGACGTCAATCGCTCGCAGAGATCTGCTGCCTCCCGTCTGGCTCCCTGCTGTTTGCCCAAAGCCACTAATCCTCAGACTTTCACACCTAGCTATGCCTGAGGCCTACTTCCTCCTTCCTATAGCCTATGGTCTAAACACGCCCAGACACCTGTCCATTTAGCACCTTCGGGGTCAAGGCCAGTTTGCTCGTCAATCCAAACTTTAAGCAAGCAAGGCCAAATACAGATTACAAACACATGTATCCATCGGGTGCTCCTCGGTGTGCCTAACGAGGGCTAGGATTTGCATAGAGCCGCCTCCTGTTCACGTGGACAAAGGAACCCACTAGAGGGAGACACAGGCCAGAAAATCCCTCGACTGTCGGAGTACTAGCCGACTCATTGACTACAGAGAGGGAAGTAGAGAAAAGTCAAGCCGTTCAACAGGACTCTGCATCATCCTAGCTTCGACTTGTACGTAGGCTTCATATCGGGCCTTTACACACTCTGCGTGTATTAGCTGGCTGTCTTGTCGAAATTCTGGCCCTTGCTATCTATAGGTTTGTAGGAAAAGGGTGGTGGACTGAAATAAACTTTGCGAAAAGAAAAATAAAAAAAATGACATGACAAAAGAAATACAAATTAAAAGAATAGATATTGTCAGTCTGCTGAAAAGCTGCCATTGCAGCAGCATATGCATTGTGCTGAAAAGGATGGAAGCATGGAAACACAAACCAAGAAACTGACACAAATCAAGAAAAACACAAACACACAGGGGTTAAATACCAGTTTATTGCAAAACAAATAAAAAAAAAGGACTGCGAACAACTCAACGAGAAAGAACACAAGCAAACAACATTGCAAGCAAAAGACAGAAAAACATTCTTGTCAAGTTTTTCATTTGAATCTGTTTTTTGACAACTGCATAAGAAAGGGGTGCACCGGTCCTGGAGGTACTGCAATACCAGGTCGATGCGTGGAGTGGACAGAGCAAGCTCTTCTTCCATCTCCCTGTTCTAAAAATCCATTTAATATATGGTCCCCAGATAGGGGACGTATCAGATATTAAACTGATAAGAACAGATACTACACTTGATCTTAGCCAAAAGGCCGAGAAGCGATAACCCAATTATCGTCTTTTCCGAGCGAGCGGCGTCCAGGGCGACGTCAATCGCTCGCAGAGATCTGCTGCCTCCCGTCTGGCTCCCTGCTGTTTGCCCAAAGCCACTAATCCTCAGACTTTCACACCTAGCTATGCCTGAGGCCTACTTCCTCCTTCCTATAGCCTATGGTCTAAACACGCCCAGACACCTGTCCATTTAGCACCTTCGGGGTCAAGGCCAGTTTGCTCGTCAATCCAAACTTTAAGCAAGCAAGGCCAAATACAGATTACAAACACATGTATCCATCGGGTGCTCCTCGGTGTGCCTAACGAGGGCTAGGATTTGCATAGAGCCGCCTCCTGTTCACGTGGACAAAGGAACCCACTAGAGGGAGACACAGGCCAGAAAATCCCTCGACTGTCGGAGTACTAGCCGACTCATTGACTACAGAGAGGGAAGTAGAGAAAAGTCAAGCCGTTCAACAGGACTCTGCATCATCCTAGCTTCGACTTGTACGTAGGCTTCATATCGGGCCTTTACACACTCTGCGTGTATTAGCTGGCTGTCTTGTCGAAATTCTGGCCCTTGCTATCTATAGGTTTGTAGGAAAAGGGTGGTGGACTGAAATAAACTTTGCGAAAAGAAAAATAAAAAAAATGACATGACAAAAGAAATACAAATTAAAAGAATAGATATTGTCAGTCTGCTGAAAAGCTGCCATTGCAGCAGCATATGCATTGTGCTGAAAAGGATGGAAGCATGGAAACACAAACCAAGAAACTGACACAAATCAAGAAAAACACAAACACACAGGGGTTAAATACCAGTTTATTGCAAAACAAATAAAAAAAAAGGACTGCGAACAACTCAACGAGAAAGAACACAAGCAAACAACATTGCAAGCAAAAGACAGAAAAACATTCTTGTCAAGTTTTTCATTTGAATCTGTTTTTTGACAACTGCATAAGAAAGGGGTGCACCGGTCCTGGAGGTACTGCAATACCAGGTCGATGCGTGGAGTGGACAGAGCAAGCTCTTCTTCCATCTCCCTGTTCTAAAAATCCATTTAATATATGGTCCCCAGATAGGGGACGTATCAGATATTAAACTGATAAGAACAGATACTACACTTGATCTTAGCCAAAAGGCCGAGAAGCGATAACCCAATTATCGTCTTTTCCGAGCGAGCGGCGTCCAGGGCGACGTCAATCGCTCGCAGAGATCTGCTGCCTCCCGTCTGGCTCCCTGCTGTTTGCCCAAAGCCACTAATCCTCAGACTTTCACACCTAGCTATGCCTGAGGCCTACTTCCTCCTTCCTATAGCCTATGGTCTAAACACGCCCAGACACCTGTCCATTTAGCACCTTCGGGGTCAAGGCCAGTTTGCTCGTCAATCCAAACTTTAAGCAAGCAAGGCCAAATACAGATTACAAACACATGTATCCATCGGGTGCTCCTCGGTGTGCCTAACGAGGGCTAGGATTTGCATAGAGCCGCCTCCTGTTCACGTGGACAAAGGAACCCACTAGAGGGAGACACAGGCCAGAAAATCCCTCGACTGTCGGAGTACTAGCCGACTCATTGACTACAGAGAGGGAAGTAGAGAAAAGTCAAGCCGTTCAACAGGACTCTGCATCATCCTAGCTTCGACTTGTACGTAGGCTTCATATCGGGCCTTTACACACTCTGCGTGTATTAGCTGGCTGTCTTGTCGAAATTCTGGCCCTTGCTATCTATAGGTTTGTAGGAAAAGGGTGGTGGACTGAAATAAACTTTGCGAAAAGAAAAATAAAAAAAATGACATGACAAAAGAAATACAAATTAAAAGAATAGATATTGTCAGTCTGCTGAAAAGCTGCCATTGCAGCAGCATATGCATTGTGCTGAAAAGGATGGAAGCATGGAAACACAAACCAAGAAACTGACACAAATCAAGAAAAACACAAACACACAGGGGTTAAATACCAGTTTATTGCAAAACAAATAAAAAAAAAGGACTGCGAACAACTCAACGAGAAAGAACACAAGCAAACAACATTGCAAGCAAAAGACAGAAAAACATTCTTGTCAAGTTTTTCATTTGAATCTGTTTTTTGACAACTGCATAAGAAAGGGGTGCACCGGTCCTGGAGGTACTGCAATACCAGGTCGATGCGTGGAGTGGACAGAGCAAGCTCTTCTTCCATCTCCCTGTTCTAAAAATCCATTTAATATATGGTCCCCAGATAGGGGACGTATCAGATATTAAACTGATAAGAACAGATACTACACTTGATCTTAGCCAAAAGGCCGAGAAGCGATAACCCAATTATCGTCTTTTCCGAGCGAGCGGCGTCCAGGGCGACGTCAATCGCTCGCAGAGATCTGCTGCCTCCCGTCTGGCTCCCTGCTGTTTGCCCAAAGCCACTAATCCTCAGACTTTCACACCTAGCTATGCCTGAGGCCTACTTCCTCCTTCCTATAGCCTATGGTCTAAACACGCCCAGACACCTGTCCATTTAGCACCTTCGGGGTCAAGGCCAGTTTGCTCGTCAATCCAAACTTTAAGCAAGCAAGGCCAAATACAGATTACAAACACATGTATCCATCGGGTGCTCCTCGGTGTGCCTAACGAGGGCTAGGATTTGCATAGAGCCGCCTCCTGTTCACGTGGACAAAGGAACCCACTAGAGGGAGACACAGGCCAGAAAATCCCTCGACTGTCGGAGTACTAGCCGACTCATTGACTACAGAGAGGGAAGTAGAGAAAAGTCAAGCCGTTCAACAGGACTCTGCATCATCCTAGCTTCGACTTGTACGTAGGCTTCATATCGGGCCTTTACACACTCTGCGTGTATTAGCTGGCTGTCTTGTCGAAATTCTGGCCCTTGCTATCTATAGGTTTGTAGGAAAAGGGTGGTGGACTGAAATAAACTTTGCGAAAAGAAAAATAAAAAAAATGACATGACAAAAGAAATACAAATTAAAAGAATAGATATTGTCAGTCTGCTGAAAAGCTGCCATTGCAGCAGCATATGCATTGTGCTGAAAAGGATGGAAGCATGGAAACACAAACCAAGAAACTGACACAAATCAAGAAAAACACAAACACACAGGGGTTAAATACCAGTTTATTGCAAAACAAATAAAAAAAAAGGACTGCGAACAACTCAACGAGAAAGAACACAAGCAAACAACATTGCAAGCAAAAGACAGAAAAACATTCTTGTCAAGTTTTTCATTTGAATCTGTTTTTTGACAACTGCATAAGAAAGGGGTGCACCGGTCCTGGAGGTACTGCAATACCAGGTCGATGCGTGGAGTGGACAGAGCAAGCTCTTCTTCCATCTCCCTGTTCTAAAAATCCATTTAATATATGGTCCCCAGATAGGGGACGTATCAGATATTAAACTGATAAGAACAGATACTACACTTGATCTTAGCCAAAAGGCCGAGAAGCGATAACCCAATTATCGTCTTTTCCGAGCGAGCGGCGTCCAGGGCGACGTCAATCGCTCGCAGAGATCTGCTGCCTCCCGTCTGGCTCCCTGCTGTTTGCCCAAAGCCACTAATCCTCAGACTTTCACACCTAGCTATGCCTGAGGCCTACTTCCTCCTTCCTATAGCCTATGGTCTAAACACGCCCAGACACCTGTCCATTTAGCACCTTCGGGGTCAAGGCCAGTTTGCTCGTCAATCCAAACTTTAAGCAAGCAAGGCCAAATACAGATTACAAACACATGTATCCATCGGGTGCTCCTCGGTGTGCCTAACGAGGGCTAGGATTTGCATAGAGCCGCCTCCTGTTCACGTGGACAAAGGAACCCACTAGAGGGAGACACAGGCCAGAAAATCCCTCGACTGTCGGAGTACTAGCCGACTCATTGACTACAGAGAGGGAAGTAGAGAAAAGTCAAGCCGTTCAACAGGACTCTGCATCATCCTAGCTTCGACTTGTACGTAGGCTTCATATCGGGCCTTTACACACTCTGCGTGTATTAGCTGGCTGTCTTGTCGAAATTCTGGCCCTTGCTATCTATAGGTTTGTAGGAAAAGGGTGGTGGACTGAAATAAACTTTGCGAAAAGAAAAATAAAAAAAATGACATGACAAAAGAAATACAAATTAAAAGAATAGATATTGTCAGTCTGCTGAAAAGCTGCCATTGCAGCAGCATATGCATTGTGCTGAAAAGGATGGAAGCATGGAAACACAAACCAAGAAACTGACACAAATCAAGAAAAACACAAACACACAGGGGTTAAATACCAGTTTATTGCAAAACAAATAAAAAAAAAGGACTGCGAACAACTCAACGAGAAAGAACACAAGCAAACAACATTGCAAGCAAAAGACAGAAAAACATTCTTGTCAAGTTTTTCATTTGAATCTGTTTTTTGACAACTGCATAAGAAAGGGGTGCACCGGTCCTGGAGGTACTGCAATACCAGGTCGATGCGTGGAGTGGACAGAGCAAGCTCTTCTTCCATCTCCCTGTTCTAAAAATCCATTTAATATATGGTCCCCAGATAGGGGACGTATCAGATATTAAACTGATAAGAACAGATACTACACTTGATCTTAGCCAAAAGGCCGAGAAGCGATAACCCAATTATCGTCTTTTCCGAGCGAGCGGCGTCCAGGGCGACGTCAATCGCTCGCAGAGATCTGCTGCCTCCCGTCTGGCTCCCTGCTGTTTGCCCAAAGCCACTAATCCTCAGACTTTCACACCTAGCTATGCCTGAGGCCTACTTCCTCCTTCCTATAGCCTATGGTCTAAACACGCCCAGACACCTGTCCATTTAGCACCTTCGGGGTCAAGGCCAGTTTGCTCGTCAATCCAAACTTTAAGCAAGCAAGGCCAAATACAGATTACAAACACATGTATCCATCGGGTGCTCCTCGGTGTGCCTAACGAGGGCTAGGATTTGCATAGAGCCGCCTCCTGTTCACGTGGACAAAGGAACCCACTAGAGGGAGACACAGGCCAGAAAATCCCTCGACTGTCGGAGTACTAGCCGACTCATTGACTACAGAGAGGGAAGTAGAGAAAAGTCAAGCCGTTCAACAGGACTCTGCATCATCCTAGCTTCGACTTGTACGTAGGCTTCATATCGGGCCTTTACACACTCTGCGTGTATTAGCTGGCTGTCTTGTCGAAATTCTGGCCCTTGCTATCTATAGGTTTGTAGGAAAAGGGTGGTGGACTGAAATAAACTTTGCGAAAAGAAAAATAAAAAAAATGACATGACAAAAGAAATACAAATTAAAAGAATAGATATTGTCAGTCTGCTGAAAAGCTGCCATTGCAGCAGCATATGCATTGTGCTGAAAAGGATGGAAGCATGGAAACACAAACCAAGAAACTGACACAAATCAAGAAAAACACAAACACACAGGGGTTAAATACCAGTTTATTGCAAAACAAATAAAAAAAAAGGACTGCGAACAACTCAACGAGAAAGAACACAAGCAAACAACATTGCAAGCAAAAGACAGAAAAACATTCTTGTCAAGTTTTTCATTTGAATCTGTTTTTTGACAACTGCATAAGAAAGGGGTGCACCGGTCCTGGAGGTACTGCAATACCAGGTCGATGCGTGGAGTGGACAGAGCAAGCTCTTCTTCCATCTCCCTGTTCTAAAAATCCATTTAATATATGGTCCCCAGATAGGGGACGTATCAGATATTAAACTGATAAGAACAGATTTTTTTTTTTTTTTTTTTTTTTTTTTTTTTTTTTTTTTACCATTCAGATTGAATCACAATACTCAGTCTAACTTAACTCTCAGACAAACTGAGTCGTGTTCCTTACATCACTATGGCAAGTACGTATCAAAAGTTAAAAGCATAACATTTATTTAACACATAACATTATATTTTCACCCTTCCCCCTCCCCCTCCCACCACCTCCCAAACCTCCACACTTCATTTGCCTCCTCCACCCCCACTCTTTTTCTTTCACACAACACCACATAAAACAGTTTCGCCCTCACCCAGTCCGCACAATCTTTCTCAGACAGCACCATTTTTCTTTTATATAACGCACATCTTGTTTCCCACAGTACCTCTCTGAAAACTGCCGAGAAGATAAACATTTTCTGCTGCGTCATCTTGTCTCCTCCCGCCAATCCAAGGACTCCGGACTTAAAGGTAAGATCCTTAACCCCTACCACCTTCTCCACAAAACATCTTAACAATTTCCACACGTTTTTAACGAAGGCGCACTCCCAGAAGACGTGCCTTACATTTTCAATTCCTCCGCACCTAGCTCTCGGGCATTCTTCCTTCCTTACTAGATCCCTTAACTTCAGGAATGAAAGCGTTGGTAGACATCCATGCAAAGACAGCCAAATCACTTCCTTCTGCCTATTGGTCGGACCTTTCATTGTCAATTTCTTCCAACACACCTCCGTCTCCTTCGACCCTAGGCCAGAAATGTTGGTCACCACTTCTTTCCTCCTCAACCACTTCCATAAGGTCTCCTTTTTAACAGCTTCCTCCCCCACCTCCCCCAGAAAGTTCACATCAAAAAATTTTTTCATCCTCCAATAATAAACTGGCGAAACCAAGGACATCGGCTTCCTCAAATCTCTTGTGCACCAGCCCCATGTTATTAACGGCCAACCAATAAGATACCGCATTAAGGCCGCGGACTTTCCACCAGACGAGAATGTTTTAAAATGTACCAGCCACCACTGAACTTCAAGAAATCGCTCAATATTTGGGAAATCGTAACCGCCCAGCTGCACCGACTTCATCACAACTTCTCTTGCCACCTTCTCCATCTTCGATCCCCAAAAGAAAATGAACAACATTCTTGTAATCTTGCTGGTCCACCGTTTGCTTGGCGGGAAAATGACAGAAAAGAACAATAACAAAGGAAGAATGACGGCTTTAACGACAAGCGTTTTTCCCGTAAAGGACAGCCTCCTGGTTTTCCACAGCTCCAGCTTTTTTTCTATTTTTCCAATCCCCTTCACTGTGTTAACTTGATTTGCCAAGCTACGTTCAAAGTGCACACCGAGCACCTCGACCTCCTGCACACTCTTTAGCTGGCTTCTGGACACATCGCATGAGCCACTCAAAACGCAAACGCTGCTTTTGTCCCAATTGACTCTTAATCCGGATATTGCTCCAAAGATGTTCAATTGTAGCTCTGCTCGTGCTAGATCTCTCGGGGAGCCACATGAAAGAACAACGTCATCCATGTAGCATAATCCCTTCAGGCAGTCATTCCCACTGCCCGGCAGGAAAATCCCCTTGAAGCCTTTATCCTTAATTATGTGTCTTAACAAAGGCTCCATCACACATATGAAGGCCACCGGAGACAACGGGCATCCCTGCCTCACCCCCGATTTCACCTCCACAACTCCAGACAATTTTCCGTTAATCAGCACTTGGCTGTTAATATTCCGGTACAGACATTCCACCAGTTGGACGAAATCTTCCGGCATCCCCATCTGCCGCAACACAATGAACAAGTACCTATGCACCACTCGATCATAGGCCTTCTCTAGGTCAATGCTAGCAACCGCCATGGGTGTGTTATTACTTTGCGCATAGTACACTGTGTCTCTCAGAAGAATCAGATTGTCAAAAATCCTTCGCCCAGGGACAGCGCAGGTTTGCCACTCCCCAACAACTTTACCAATTATACCCTGCATTCTGTCAGCCAAGAGTTTTGCCAAGATCTTATAATCACAATTTAATAAAGTAATAGGTCTCCAGTTCTTAATATCACGATGATCCCCTTTCTTCTTGTATAACAAAGTAATAATCCCTTTCCTCATTGATGTTGTTATTTCTTTTCTTTCCACACAGGTCTTCATTATCTCACACAGATGTTCCTTCACCACCGGCCAGAAATGAACATAGAACTCCACAGGTAAGCCATCTCCCCCTGGTGTTTTGTTTTTCTTCATCCTTTTTATGACTGCCTCCACCTCCATTTCCGTCACAGGGTCTAGTAGCGACTCTGCATCCTCTTCACTTAAATTCCCCTTCACCACCTCACAGTAGTCCCTCATTTCACCTTCTGTTGCCCCTCCTCCACCATCATATAATTTCTCGTAGAAGGATCTTATAGACTCCTCCATCCTCTCACCAACCACCTCCTCCTCTCCATCTAGAACAGACTGAAAAGCCTTTTTCGGGCCAAAAGACTTTTTAAAAAAGAACCTGGAACACTGTTCGTCCTCCTCCATCTGTTCCACTCTAGCCCTATAGACAATTCCCTTTCCACGTTCTTTCAGAAAGGCGTCTCTGGCTTCTCGTACTTCTTTTATTTCCTCCTCCACCTCCAAACCCATCCTTTTACACCGAAACAAGAAGTGTAGGCGTCCCATCAACCTCCTTTCCTCCTCCCTTTTCTTACGGGCTTTCTCTATCCCCCACCTCCTGAAAAAAACTCCAATTCTCTCCTTAGCCCAATCCCACCATGTCAAGACATCCTCAAAATCCCTTTTCTTAAAGGTAAGCCCCTCGAAGAAAGATTCAAACCTCGCATACAGCCCCTCTTCCTCCAAGCAGGCAGTGTTTAGCTTCCACACTCCTTTGCCGAAAGCCACCCCCTCCTCCAAAACAAACGAGCCGGACACCATCAGATGGTCTGAAAAAGGCATGGCCTCCACTTGATATCCTACTACTTTAATAAACTGAGATGCAAAAATAAAATCGATCCTCGATCTCACGGACCCTTTATCAGAATGAAATGTGAAAGACAAATCCCTCTTCTCCACCTCGACTGCCACATCTTGCAGGTGAAAATCACATACTATCTCATTTAGCATTTTTGATGTCACATCCGTACCACATTCTGCACTGGTACCCTGTCTTTCTTCATTTTTTCGCACACAGTTAAAATCTCCAATAAGCACTGTTGGAACCCTCCCAGGCAGCCATAACCTCAAAGTATTTAAAAATACCACCCGTTCCTTTTTTTCAGCCGGTGCATAGCAATTTATCAACCTAAATCTTGATCCCGCCACCTCCAAAGTTGCCACTTGCATTCTTCCCGGCACCACTACCTCATGTTGTACACAAGTAATGTTCGGATTCTTTATTAAAATCCCCACACCTTCACTTTTTGTATTGCACAAAGGTGCCCACAAGGAGACCCCATGTTTCCATTCTTCACACAGAGCCCTTTCCACCCCGCACTCCTGCACACAGATCACATCCGATTTCACACTGCTTAAGGCATCAAACACAGCAGCCCTCCTCCACTCAGAACATATGCTCCTCACATTTGCTGAACTAATTGATAGAACCATCATCATAATGATATGTAATAATACATAAGCCATAATACTTGATTCAAGGTTACTGCATAGGCTCTGCCTTGCTTCCCCATTTCTCACTGACATGGCTCTTTTGCATCCTCCTTAACAGAGGTGAACTGGCAGGCTCACTTTCTGAGCCTCCATCCAGATGAGCAGCAGCACCACTGGTACCGCCCCCTCCAGCGTCTTCCACCCGTGCCCTCTTGTGTGACACTTCAGAAGACTCTGGCTCCTCCGCAATCATCAACTGCTGGCCACATTCCATGCTGTCCTCGCTGTCTGCGTCATTCTCCTCTTCATCCTCCTCGTCACAGGAGGACAGCCCGCTCATCAGTGCTAGTAATCCATCCGGGCTGGATAGCCCGATACCGATCAGCTCCTCCTCTTTTTCGATCTCTTGCCTCGCCGGGGATCCTTGAAGCCGCTCCAACTCCTCCTCCCCAGGGCGCCTGGAGACCACGCCAAGCTCCGTGCTGTTTGCTCCGCCCACCGAGCCCACGAGGCTCCCGGGACCGGCACAAACCCCCGCCACCGTGCACTCAGTGACAGGGACTGTACCTGCCGCCCCGCTCACCGCCTCAGCACATACAGCCGACACCGCCTCATTAGCCTGGCAGACCGGGGATGTGACAGGCGAGTCCGCAGCAGCGGGTCCCGCACCGCCCCTCTCCCGCTCCGCCCTCTGAGGCTTCGGCTGTACATTCTTTGCTTTCTGCTTCTCCCAGCGGCTCCGTATCCTCTCTTCTAGACTTGCGTCGCTCTTAGCCTCCTGGTACTTGTTACATTGCTTGGCTAGGTGTTCCACGCTACCGCAAATGTCACATACCCTCCTCTCCCTGCATTCCTTCGAGAGGTGACCATCCCTCCCACAGAATCTACATCGGGGTCTCTGATCACAGTCCTCACTTGTGTGGCCATAAATGCAGCATTTTCTAC
>NW_028119561.1:0-48023 GCF_965119305.1 Pelophylax lessonae | reverse complement strand
GCCTCGTCTTTGCTCCCTCCTCCCGCCTCGTCTTTGCTCCCTCCTCCCGCCTCGTCTTTGCTCCCTCCTCCCGCCTCGTCTTTGCTCCCTCCTCCCGCCTCGTCTTTGCTCCCTCCTCCCGCCTCGTCTTTGCTCCCTCCTCCCGCCTCGTCTTTGCTCCCTCCTCCCGCCTCGTCTTTCCTCCCGCCTCGTCTTTCCTCCCGCCTCGTCTTTCCTCCCGCCTCGTCTTTCCTCCCGCCTCGTCTTTCCTCCCGCCTCGTCTTTCCTCCCGCCTCGTCTTTCCTCCCGCCTCGTCTTTCCTCCCGCCTCGTCTTTCCTCCCGCCTCGTCTTTCCTCCCGCCTCGTCTTTCCTCCCGCCTCGTCTTTCCTCCCGCCTCGTCTTTCCTCCCTCCTCCCGCCTCGTCTTTCCTCCCTCCACCCGCCTCGTCTTTCCTCCCGCCTCGTCTTTCCTCCCGCCTCGTCTTTCCTCCCGCCTCGTCTTTCCTCCCGCCTCGTCTTTCCTCCCGCCTCGCCTTTCCTCCCGCCTCGCCTTTCCTCCCGCCTCGCCTTTCCTCCCGCCTCGCCTTTCCTCCCGCCTCGCCTTTCCTCCCGCCTCGCCTTTCCTCCCGCCTCGCCTTTCCTCCCGCCTCGCCTTTCCTCCCGCCTCGCCTTTCCTCCCGCCTCGCCTTTCCTCCCGCCTCGTCTTCCCTCCCTCCTCCCGCCTCGTCTTCCCTCCCTCCTCCCGCCTCGTCTTCCCTCCCTCCTCCCGCCTCGTCTTCCCTCCCTCCTCCCGCCTCGTCTTCCCTCCCTCCTCCCGCCTCGTCTTCCCTCCCTCCTCCCGCCTAGTCTTTCCTCCCTCCTCCCGCCTCGTCTTTCCTCCCTCCTCCCGCCTCGTCTTTCCTCCCTCCACCCGCCTCGTCTTTCCTCCCTCCACCCGCCTCGTCTTTCCTCCCGCCTCGTCTTTCCTCCCGCCTCGTCTTTCCTCCCGCCTCGTCTTTCCTCCCGCCTCGTCTTTCCTCCCGCCTCGCCTTTCCTCCCGCCTCGCCTTTCCTCCCGCCTCGCCTTTCCTCCCGCCTCGCCTTTCCTCCCGCCTCGCCTTTCCTCCCGCCTCGCCTTTCCTCCCGCCTCGCCTTTCCTCCCGCCTCGCCTTTCCTCCCTCCTCCCGCGCCTCGTCTTTCCTCCCTCCTCCCGCGCCTCGTCTTTCCTCCCGCGTCTTTCCTCCCTCCTCCCGCCTCGTCTTTCCTCCCGCGCCTCGTCTTTCCTCCCGCGCCTCGTCTTTCCTCCCTCCTCCCGCGCCTCGTCTTTCCTCCCGCGCCTCGTCTTTCCTCCCTCCTCCCGCTTCGTCTTTCCTCCCGCGCCTCGTCTTTCCTCCCTCCTCCCGCTTCGTCTTTCCTCCCGCGCCTCGTCTTTCCTCCCTCCTCCCGCGCCTCGTCTTTCCTCCCGCGCCTCGTCTTTCCTCCCTCCTCCCGCGCCTCGTCTTTCCTCCCGCGCCTCGTCTTTCCTCCCGCGCCTCGTCTTTCCTCCCGCGCCTCGTCTTTCCTCCCGCGCCTCGTCTTTCCTCCCGCGCCTCGTCTTTCCTCCCGCGCCTCGTCTTTCCTCCCTCCTCCCGCCTCGTCTTTCCTCCCTCCTCCCGCCTCGTCTTTCCTCCCTCCTCCCGCCTCGTCTTTCCTCCCTCCTCCCGCCTCGTCTTTCCTCCCTCCTCCCGCCTCGTCTTTCCTCCCTCCTCCCGCCTCGTCTTTCCTCCCTCCTCCCGCCTCGTCTTTCCTCCCTCCTCCCGCCTCGTCTTTCCTCCCTCCTCCCGCCTCGTCTTTCCTCCCTCCTCCCGCCTCGTCTTTCCTCCCTCCTCCCGCCTCGTCTTTCCTCCCTCCTCCCGCCTCGTCTTTCCTCCCTCCTCCCGCCTCGTCTTTCCTCCCTCCTCCCGCCTCGTCTTTCCTCGTCTTCCGAGCTGGGGGTTACTACTGAGTGGAGAATAGGTGGGTTTATTAGCACAATGCACAACGGGTGAAACCTACTCGGGAGGCACACTATGGGACGAGGACACATAACACCTAAAACAGATTCTATCCAGAGACCTCAAGGATCCGGTTGCTTTTGAGCTGATGACCTTAACATCTGCTATGGGTCTCCCAGTGTGAAACAGTCATTGCTGGTAATGGGGCAGCTAGGCCCTAAACCGGGCCCCCCGGGGTCTAGAGTCCCAGAGTATGTGTGTCTTTGGGGGACCTGGACTTGAATCCAAAGAAACATTACTCCAAGGGGTCCCCCTAGCATACACCTCACAAAGACCCCTGCAACAACCCCCTCCCAGGAGACCCACCAACTGGAGGCTATAGTCTGTGCTAATCTGGGGGGCCCTGTACCCCCCCCCTTCCCGGGAGACCCACTACCTGAGGCCATAGTCTGTGCTTTTCCAGGACCTCTGTACCCCCACACTGAGGTAGATCCACCAATTGGAAGTAGGGATTGCACCGAAATGAAATTCTTAGCCGAATAATAATGAAATGCTTGGCCGAAGGCCGAATACCGAACGCGGTGTTTCGCATTTTTTCCATTTATTTTGCCAATTTTTAGGCGGCACGCTGATGGGCAAAACAAAACATTTAAATCAGCGTTGCTCTTAACATAAAATATGCCCATTAGCGTGCCCCTTAAAATAAAATATGCCCATTAGTGTGCCCCTTAAAGCGGTAGTATCCCGCTTTTTGACACTTTTACCTACAGGTAAGCCTATAATACCTTTATCTTACCTTTACCTTACCTGTAGGTACAAATAATATCTCCTAAACCGGCATGGTTTAGGAGATATTTACAGTGCATGCAGCCGCTCGCGCGCTCTGAAGGTCCGGGGGGACCTTCAATTATCTTGCCGGGAGCTTGCCGGGAAAAATCACTCCCGCGCACATGCGCGGGAGTGACTTCATCGCGGCTCCGGCCAATCATCGCGCCGGAGCCGTCTCTTCCGGCCAATCACCGTGCCGGAGCCGCCGAACCTGGAAGAGACGGCGAGGGATCATGGCAGCGCCCGCAGTGATGTCCGGGGGTCCGTATCGGGGCTTCGTTCTAAGGTAAGTTACACATAATGGGCTAGTATGCGATGCATACTAGCCCATTATGCCTTTGTCTTGCAGGTTTTTTTTTTTTGTTTTTTTTTTTTTTTTTGTTTCTAGGGTTTACAACCGCTTTAAAATAAAATATGCCCATCAGAGTGCCCCTTAACATAAAATATGCTCATAAGCATGTACCTTAGCATAAAAAAAGGGGCACGCTGATGGCCACATTTTATGTCAAGGGAGCACTCTGTTGGGCACATTTTTTTTCTTTTTTTTTTTTTTAAGGGGCACTTTATAGGGCACTCTAATGTAATGAGCATGGCAAGTGGCAACAACATATGGCAGTCTGCACACTAATGCTTGTGCAGCTACCAGCTACCGTATTCTCCCCCAAATGTGCTCAGCTCCACATCACATACCTCAACTGCAGCCAGAGCCAAAAGCCGCGAACAGGGGGGCGGGGCGTGGACCTAGTGTGAAGGAGCCGCCAGTCAGGAGCAGGGGGCGGGACGCGCGCGTGACGTCACACCCCCTACTCGCGGCCGGACAGGACACCGGCGGCGTGTGAGAGGGGAGCCGCGAGCCGCAATCAGGAAGGTGAGCGGTCAGGGCGGAAGCTGACATTGTTCGGCTCAAAATTATTCGGCCTTTTGACTTATTCGGCCGAACGCCGAAAGTGCTATTTTCTCTATTTTCGGCCGAATAATGTTCGGCCGCCGAATATTCGGTGCATCCCTAATTGGAAGCCAAAGTTTGTTCTATTCTGGGGGCCCCTGCACCCTCTCCAGGAGACCCACCAACCACAGGCAATAGTCTGTGCTATTCCATGACTCCTGTACCCCCCCTGGGAAACCCACCACATGAGGTCATAGTCTGTGCTATTCCAGGACCCCTGCAACGCCCCCCCCCCCCCCACCAAGGTAGACCCACCGACATGAGGCCAAAGTTTGTGCTATTCTGGGGGCCCTGTACCCCCCACCAACCGGAGGCCAAAGTTTGTGCTATTCTGGGGGCACCTGTATTCCCACCTCCAGGGAGACACCTCACCTGAGGCCAAAGTCTGTTCTATTCCGGGACCCCTGTAACAACCCCCCCCCCCCCTTCCAGTAGACCCACCAACCGGAGGCCATAGATGGTGCTATTCTGGGACCTCTGCCCCCCCCCCCAGCATACACCCACAAAGAGCAGTGTTCCCTTAGAAGCCAGGGCCCATAGTCAGTAGGCAAGAGACTAGCCTACAATCCACTCCAAAATCCCCGGTTTGGGTGATGTCAGAGGATAGAAGTCACACCCAGGATGGATGATGTCAGAGGATAGAAGTCACACCCAGGCTGGGTGATGTCAGAGGATGGAAGTCACACCCAGGATGGATGATGTCAGAGGATGGAAGTCACACCCAGGCTGGGTGATGTCAGAGGATGGAAGTCACACCCAGGATGGATGATGTCAGAGGATAGAAGTCACACCCAGGCTGGGTGATGTCAGAGGATAGAAGTCACACCCAGGATGATGTCAGAGGATAGAAGTCACACCCAGGCTGGATGATGTCAGAGGATAGAAGTCACACCCAGGCTGGGTGATGTCAGAGGATGGAAGTCACACCCAGGCTGGATGATGTCAGAGGATAGAAGTCACACCCAGGCTGGGTGATGTCAGAGGATAGAAGTCACACCCAGGCTGGGTGATGTCAGAGGATAGAAGTCACACCCAGGCTGGGTGATGTCAGAGGATGGAAGTCACACCCAGGCTGGGTGATGTCAGAGGATGGAAGTCACACCCAGGCTGGATGATGTCAGAGGATAGAAGTCACACCCAGGCTGGGTGATGTCAGAGGATAGAAGTCACACCCAGGCTGGATGATGTCAGAGGATGGAAGTCACACCCAGGCTGGATGATGTCAGAGGATAGAAGTCGCACCCAGGCTGGGTGATGTCAGAGGATAGAAGTCACACCCAGGCTGGGTGATGTCAGAGGATGGAAGTCACACCCAGGCTGGATGATGTCAGAGGATAGAAGTCACACCCAGGCTGGGTGATGTCAGAGGATAGAAGTCACACCCAGGCTGGATGATGTCAGAGGATGGAAGTCACACCCAGGATGATGTCAGAGGATAGAAGTCACACCCAGGCTGGATGATGTCAGAGGATGGAAGTCACACCCAGGATGATGTCAGAGGATGGAAGTCACACCCAGGATGATGTCAGAGGATAGAAGTCACACCCAGGATGATGTCAGAGGATAGAAGTCACACCCAGGATGATGTCAGAGGATAGAAGTCACACCCAGGCTGGGTGATGTCAGAGGATAGAAGTCACACCCAGGCTGGGTGATGTCAGAGGATAGAAGTCACACCCAGGCTGGGTGATGTCAGAGGATAGAAGTCACACCCAGGCTGGATGATGTCAGAGGATAGAAGTCACACCCAGGCTGGGTGATGTCAGAGGATGGAAGTCACACCCAGGCTGGATGATGTCAGAGGATAGAAGTCACACCCAGGCTGGGTGATGTCAGAGGATAGAAGTCACACCCAGGCTGGGTGATGTCAGAGGATAGAAGTCACACCCAGGCTGGGTGATGTCAGAGGATGGAAGTCACACCCAGGCTGGGTGATGTCAGAGGATGGAAGTCACACCCAGGCTGGATGATGTCAGAGGATAGAAGTCACACCCAGGCTGGGTGATGTCAGAGGATAGAAGTCACACCCAGGCTGGATGATGTCAGAGGATGGAAGTCACACCCAGGCTGGATGATGTCAGAGGATAGAAGTCGCACCCAGGCTGGGTGATGTCAGAGGATAGAAGTCACACCCAGGCTGGGTGATGTCAGAGGATGGAAGTCACACCCAGGCTGGATGATGTCAGAGGATAGAAGTCACACCCAGGCTGGGTGATGTCAGAGGATAGAAGTCACACCCAGGCTGGATGATGTCAGAGGATGGAAGTCACACCCAGGATGATGTCAGAGGATAGAAGTCACACCCAGGCTGGATGATGTCAGAGGATGGAAGTCACACCCAGGATGA
The DNA here is from genome assembly GCF_965119305.1 of Pelophylax lessonae. Lineage (NCBI taxonomy): Eukaryota > Metazoa > Chordata > Amphibia > Anura > Ranidae > Pelophylax > Pelophylax lessonae. Next base: position 41,972 of record NW_028119561.1, on the reverse strand, counting down.
TGTCAGAGGATGGAAGTCACACCCAGGATGATGTCAGAGGATAGAAGTCACACCCAGGATGATGTCAGAGGATAGAAGTCACACCCAGGATGATGTCAGAGGATAGAAGTCACACCCAGGCTGGGTGATGTCAGAGGATAGAAGTCACACCCAGGCTGGGTGATGTCAGAGGATAGAAGTCACACCCAGGCTGGGTGATGTCAGAGGATAGAAGTCACACCCAGGCTGGGTGATGTCAGAGGATGGAAGTCACACCCAGGCTGGATGATGTCAGAGGATAGAAGTCACACCCAGGATGATGTCAGAGGATAGAAGTCACACCCAGGCTGGGTGATGTCAGAGGATAGAAGTCACACCCAGGCTGGGTGATGTCAGAGGATAGAAGTCACACCCAGGCTGGGTGATGTCAGAGGATGGAAGTCACACCCAGGCTGGGTGATGTCAGAGGATAGAAGTCACACCCAGGCTGGGTGATGTCAGAGGATAGAAGTCACACCCAGGCTGGGTGATGTCAGAGGATAGAAGTCACACCCAGGCTGGGTGATGTCAGAGGATAGAAGTCACACCCAGGCTGGATGATGTCAGAGGATAGAAGTCACACCCAGGCTGGATGTTGCGGAGTTCTTCGTTCTCTTTGAGGATTTCTCGATGGTTTCTCCTCATTCCGTATCTCCAAATCTCTGCTCTGCCGATCCTCCAGAATCTTCTCTGAGTTCTCCTCCTTGTTTTCCTCGGATTGTTTGTTTTCCATCCATCGGAATTCCGTCTGATTCCCCCCTCCCCTCCCCCGCTGGAATCTATTTTACCTTTAATGGTCATATAGAGAAGAATGGGAGAAATCTCTGACAATTCCACCAATCTCCATATAAGGGAGAGACCAAGTGTGCTATTCCAGGGCCCCTGTACCCCCCTCCCCTCCCCCCACCACCTGAGACCATGTGTGCTATTCCAGGGCCCCTGTACCCCCCTCCCCTCCCCCCACCACCTGAGACCGTGTGCTATTCCAGGGCCCCTGTACCCCCTCCCCTCCCCCCACCACCTGAGACCATGTGCTATTCCAGGGCCCCTGTACCCCCCTCCCCCCCCCCCACCACCTGAGACCATGTGTGCTATTCCAGGGCCCCTGTACCCCCCTCCCCTCCCCCACCACCTGAGACCATGTGCTATTCCAGGGCCCTTGTACCCCCCTCCCCTCCCCCCACCACCTGAGACCATGTGCTATTCCAGGGCCTCTGTACCCCCCTCCCCTCCCCCCACCACCACCTGAGACCATGTGTGCTATTCCAGGGCCCCTGTACCCCCCTCCCCTCCCCCACCACCTGAGACCATGTGCTATTCCAGGGCCCCTGTACCCCCCTCCCCCCCACCACCTGAGACCGTGTGCTATTCCAGGGCCCTGTACCCCCCTCCCCTCCCCCCACCACCTGAGACCATGTGCTATTCCAGGGCCCTTGTACCCCCCTCCCCTCCCCCCACCACCTGAGACCATGTGCTATTCCAGGGCCCTTGTACCCCCCTCCCCTCCCCCCACCACCTGAGACCATGTGCTATTCCAGGGCCCCTGTACCCCCCTCCCCCCCACCACCTGAGACCGTGTGCTATTCCAGGGCCCTGTACCCCCCTCCCCTCCCCCCACCACCTGAGACCGTGTGCTATTCCAGGGCCCTTGAACCCCCCTCCCCTCCCCCCACCACCTGAGACCATGTGCTATTCCAGGGCCCCTGTACCCCCCTCCCCCCCCACCACCCGAGACCATGTGCTTTTCCAGGGTCCCTGTACCCCCCTCCCCTCCCCCCACCACCTGAGACCATGTGCTATTCCAGGGTCCCTGTACCCCCCTCCCCTCACCACCTGAGACCATGTGCTATTCCAGGGCCCTTGTACCCCCATCCCCTCCCCCCACCACCTGAGACTGTGTGCGATTCCAGGGCCCCTGTACCCCCCTCCCCCCCCACCACCTGAGACCATGTGCTATTCCAGGGTCCCTGTATCCCCCTCCCCTCCCCCCACCACCTGAGACCATGTGCTATTCCAGGGTCCCTGTACCCCCCTCCCCTCACCACCTGAGACCATGTGCTATTCCAGGGCCCTTGTACCCCCCTCCCCTCCCCCCACCACCTGAGACCATGTGCTATTCCAGGGTCCCTGTACCCCCCTCCCCTCCCCCCACCACCTGAGACCATGTGCTATTCCAGGGTCCCTGTACCCCCCTCCCCTCCCCCCACCACCTGAGACCATGTGCTATTCCAGGGCCCCTGTACCCCCCTCCCCCCCACCACCTGAGACTTTGTGCTATTCCAGGGCCCCTGTACCCCCCTCCCCCCCCCACCACCTGAGACTGTGTGCTATTCCAGGGCCCCTGTACCCCCCTCCCCCCCCCACCACCTGAGACCGTGTGCTATTCCAGGGCCCTGTACCCCCCTCCCCTCCCCCCACCACCTGAGACCGTGTGCTATTCCAGGGCCCCTGTACCCCCCTCCCCCCCACCACCTGAGACCATGTGCTATTCCAGGGCCCTTGTACCCCCCTCCCCTCCCCCCACCACCTGAGACTGTGTGCGATTCCAGGGCCCCTGTACCCCCCTCCCCCCCCACCACCTGAGACCATGTGCTATTCCAGGGTCCCTGTACCCCCCCTCCCCTCCCCCCACCACCTGAGACCATGTGCTATTCCAGGGCCCTTGTACCCCCCTCCCCTCCCCCCACCACCTGAGACTGTGTGCGATTCCAGGGCCCCTGTACCCCCCTCCCCCCCCACCACCTGAGACTGTGTGCTATTCCAGGGTCCCTGTACCCCCCTCCCCTCCCCCCACCACCTGAGACCATGTGCTATTCCAGGGTCCCTGTACCCCCCTCCCCTCCCCCCACCACCTGAGACCATGTGCTATTCCAGGGCCCCTGTACCCCCCTCCCCCCCCACCACCTGAGACCGTGTGCTATTCCAGGGCCCTGTACCCCCCTCCCCTCCCCCCACCACCTGAGACCATGTGCTATTCCAGGGCCCCTGTACCCCCCTCCCCTCCCCCCACCACCTGAGACCGTGTGCTATTCCAGGACCCTTGTACCCCCCTCCCCTCCCCCCACCACCTGAGACCGTGTGCTATTCCAGGGTCCCTGTACCCCCCTCCCCCCCCACCACCTGAGACCGTGTGCTATTCCAGGGCCCTGTACCCCCCTCCCCTCCCCTCCCCCCACCACCTGAGACCATGTGCTATTCCAGGGCCCCTGTACCCCCCTCCCCTCCCCCCACCACCTGAGACCGTGTGCTATTCCAGGGCCCTGTACCCCCCTCCCCTCCCCCCACCACCTGAGACCATGTGCTATTCCAGGGCCTCTGTACCCCCCTCCCCTCCCCCCACCACCTGAGACCATGTGCTATTCCAGGGCCCTGTACCCCCCTCCCCTCCCCCCCCACCACCTGAGACCATGTGTGCTATTCCAGGCCCCCTGTACCCCCCTCCCCTCCCCCCACCACCTGAGACCATAGTGTGTGTCCTCCCCTCCCCCACCAGAGACCATAGTCTGGGCTATTTTAGGGGCCCCCCGGGGCCTTCCATCCCTTACTGGGGTTCATATAATGGAGGGACTGCTCTATTTGGGGGCCCTCATTGTCAGTTCAGAGCCCTGGACCTCCGAGCAGTTCTCACAATCTGCAGCCAGTCTAATAGATCCCGGCCCCTTTCCTGGCTGGAGGATGTCCAGCATCATCTAGCTCTTTACTCCCCAACCTGACTCTCCCTGGCTCCACCCCTTTCATTCATTGAATTTTAGTTCTTCCAATCGTGGCAGCTCAGTATCGCATGTGGGCGTTACCTATGTAAATACAGCCTGCCTAGGAACGCCCACTCCTCCAGACTGACACCCGACCAATTAGGCATTGTGATATTTACATAACTCCTCCCACTGCTTGCATCAGGACTGAGGGCTCCTGGGAGGATTACTGAGGGAGGGGGTTGGGATGTTTTCTATGTACCGCCCCCTGCTGGCCCCTCCCACCAGCCATGATCTTCCTGCATTGTATAGAGAAGCACAGAGACCCCGGTGATGATGTGCAATGACAATGGGGGAGGGGAAGCTAAAAAATATTCAGATTAAATGTCAGCTTGGAGCTTCTTGTAGGTGACAACATTTACCCGCACCTCTGCCGGGACTCTCCTCCTATTCATTCCCGCACCTCTGCCGGGACTCTCCTCCTATTCATTCCCGCACCTCTGCCGGGACTCTCCTTCTATTCATTCCCGCACCTCTGCCGGGACTCTCCTCCTATTCATTCCGGCACCTCTCCCAGGGCTCTCCTCCTATTCATTCCCGCACCTCTGCCGGGACTCTCCTTCTATTCATTCCCGCACCTCTGCTGGGACTCTCCTTCTATTCATTCCCGCACCTCTGCCGGGACTCTCCTTCTATTCATTCCCGCACCTCTGCTGGGACTCTCCTTCTATTCATTCCCGCACCTCTGCCGGGACTCTCCTTCTATTCATTCCCGCACCTCTGCCGGGACTCTCCTTCTATTCATTCCCGGGACTCTCCTCCTATTCATTCCCGCACCTCTCCAGGGACTCTCCTCCTATTCATTCCCGCACCTCTGCCGGGACTCTCCTTCTATTCATTCCCGGGACTCTCCTCCTATTCATTCCCGCACCTCTGCCGGGACTCTCCTTCTATTCATTCCCGGGACTCTCCTCCTATTCATTCCCGCACCTCTCCAGGGACTCTCCTCCTATTCATTCCCGCACCTCTGCCGGGACTCTCCTTCTATTCATTCCCGCACCTCTCCAGGGACTCTCCTCCTATTCATTCCCGCACCTCTCCCGGGGCTCTCCTCCTATTCATTCCCGCACCTCTCCCGGGACTCTCCTTCTATTCATTCCCGGGACTCTCCTTCTATTCATTCCCGCACCTCTGCCAGGACTCTCCTTCTATTCATTCCCGGGACTCTCCCGGGACTCTCCTTCTATTCATTCCCGCACCTCTCCAGGGACTCTCCTATTCATTCCCGCACCTCTCCCGGGACTCTCCTTCTATTCATTCCCGCACCTCTGCCAGGACTCTCCTCCTCATTCATTCCCGCACCTCTGCCGGGACTCTCCTTCTATTCATTCCCGCACCTCTCCCGGGACTCTCCTTCTATTCATTCCCGCACCTCTGCCGGGACTCTCCTCCTATTCATTCCCGCACCTCTCCCGGGACTCTCCTCCTATTCATTCCCGCACCTCTCCCGGGACTCTCCTCCTATTCATTCCCGCACCTCTCCAGGGACTCTCCTTCTATTCATTCCCAGGACTCTCCTTCTATTCATTCCCGCACCTCTCCAGGGACTCTCCTTCTATTCATTCCCGCACCTCTCCCGGGACTCTCCTTCTATTCATTCCCGCACCTCTCCAGGGACTCTCCTATTCATTCCCGCACCTCTCCCGGGACTCTCCTTCTATTCATTCCCGCACCTCTCCAGGGACTCTCCTATTCATTCCCGCACCTCTCCCGGGACTCTCCTTCTATTCATTCCCGCACCTCTGCCAGGACTCTCCTCCTCATTCATTCCCGCACCTCTGCCGGGACTCTCCTTCTATTCATTCCCGCACCTCTCCCGGGACTCTCCTTCTATTCATTCCCGCACCTCTCCCGGGACTCTCCTTCTATTCATTCCCGCACCTCTCCCGGGACTCTCCTCCTATTCATTCCCGCACCTCTCCCGGGGCTCTCCTTCTATTCATTCCCGCACCTCTCCAGGGACTCTCCTTCTATTCATTCCCAGGACTCTCCTTCTATTCATTCCCGCACCTCTCCAGGGACTCTCCTTCTATTCATTCCCGCACCTCTCCCGGGACTTTCCTTCTATTCATTCCCGCACCTCTCCCGGGACTCTCCTTCTATTCATTCCCGCACCTCTCCCGGGACTCTCCTTCTATTCATTCCCGGGACTCTCCTTCTATTCATTCCCGCACCTCTGCCAGGACTCTCCTTCTATTCATTCCCGGGACTCTCCCGGGACTCTCCTTCTATTCATTCCCGCACCTCTCCAGGGACTCTCCTATTCATTCCCGCACCTCTCCCGGGACTCTCCTTCTATTCATTCCCGCACCTCTGCCAGGACTCTCCTCCTCATTCATTCCCGCACCTCTGCCGGGACTCTCCTTCTATTCATTCCCGCACCTCTCCCGGGACTCTCCTTCTATTCATTCCCGCACCTCTCCCGGGACTCTCCTCCTATTCATTCCCGCACCTCTCCAGGGACTCTCCTTCTATTCATTCCCAGGACTCTCCTTCTATTCATTCCCGCACCTCTCCAGGGACTCTCCTTCTATTCATTCCCGCACCTCTCCCGGGACTCTCCTTCTATTCATTCCCGCACCTCTCCAGGGACTCTCCTATTCATTCCCGCACCTCTCCCGGGACTCTCCTTCTATTCATTCCCGCACCTCTCCAGGGACTCTCCTATTCATTCCCGCACCTCTCCCGGGACTCTCCTTCTATTCATTCCCGCACCTCTGCCAGGACTCTCCTCCTCATTCATTCCCGCACCTCTGCCGGGACTCTCCTTCTATTCATTCCCGCACCTCTCCCGGGACTCTCCTTCTATTCATTCCCGCACCTCTCCCGGGACTCTCCTTCTATTCATTCCCGCACCTCTCCCGGGACTCTCCTCCTATTCATTCCCGCACCTCTCCCGGGGCTCTCCTTCTATTCATTCCCGCACCTCTCCCGGGACTCTCCTCCTATTCATTCCCGCACCTCTCCAGGGACTCTCCTTCTATTCATTCCCAGGACTCTCCTTCTATTCATTCCCGCACCTCTCCAGGGACTCTCCTTCTATTCATTCCCGCACCTCTCCCGGGACTTTCCTTCTATTCATTCCCGCACCTCTCCCGGGACTCTCCTTCTATTCATTCCCGCACCTCTCCCGGGACTCTCCTTCTATTCATTCCCACACCTCTCCCGGGACTCTCCTTCTATTCATTCCCGCACCTCTCCAGGGACTCTTCTATTCATTCCCGCACCTCTCCCGGGACTCTCCTTCTATTCATTCCCGCACCTCTCCAGGGACTCTCCTATTCATTCCCGCACCTCTCCCGGGACTCTCCTTCTATTCATTCCCGCACCTCTGCCAGGACTCTCCTCCTCATTCATTCCCGCACCTCTGCCGGGACTCTCCTTCTATTCATTCCCGCACCTCTCCCGGGACTCTCCTTCTATTCATTCCCGCACCTCTCCCGGGACTCTCCTCCTATTCATTCCCGCACCTCTCCCGGGACTCTCCTCCTATTCATTCCCGCACCTCTCCCGGGGCTCTCCTTCTATTCATTCCCGCACCTCTCCAGGGACTCTCCTTCTATTCATTCCCAGGACTCTCCTTCTATTCATTCCCGCACCTCTCCAGGGACTCTCCTTCTATTCATTCCCGCACCTCTCCCGGGACTTTCCTTCTATTCATTCCCGCACCTCTCCCGGGACTCTCCTTCTATTCATTCCCGCACCTCTCCAGGGACTCTCCTATTCATTCCCGCACCTCTCCCGGGACTCTCCTTCTATTCATTCCCGCACCTCTCCAGGGACTCTCCTATTCATTCCCGCACCTCTCCCGGGACTCTCCTTCTATTCATTCCCGCACCTCTGCCAGGACTCTCCTCCTCATTCATTCCCGCACCTCTGCCGGGACTCTCCTTCTATTCATTCCCGCACCTCTCCCGGGACTCTCCTTCTATTCATTCCCGCACCTCTCCCGGGACTCTCCTTCTATTCATTCCCGCACCTCTCCCGGGACTCTCCTCCTATTCATTCCCGCACCTCTCCCGGGGCTCTCCTTCTATTCATTCCCGCACCTCTCCAGGGACTCTCCTTCTATTCATTCCCAGGACTCTCCTTCTATTCATTCCCGCACCTCTCCAGGGACTCTCCTTCTATTCATTCCCGCACCTCTCCCGGGACTTTCCTTCTATTCATTCCCGCACCTCTCCCGGGACTCTCCTTCTATTCATTCCCGGGACTCTCCTTCTATTCATTCCCGCACCTCTCCAGGGACTCTCCTATTCATTCCCGCACCTCTCCCGGGACTCTCCTTCTATTCATTCCCGCACCTCTCCAGGGACTCTCCTATTCATTCCCGCACCTCTCCCGGGACTCTCCTTCTATTCATTCCCGCACCTCTGCCAGGACTCTCCTCCTATTCATTCCCGCACCTCTCCCAGGACTCTCCTTCTATTCATTCCCGCACCTCTCCAGGGACTCTCCTTCTATTCATTCCCGCACCTCTCCAGGGACTCTCCTTCTATTCATTCCCGCACCTCTCCCGGGACTCTCCTTCTATTCATTCCCGCACCTCTCCCGGGACTCTCCTTCTATTCATTCCCGCACCTCTGCCGGGACTCTCCTTCTATTCATTCCCGCACCTCTGCCGGGACTCTCCTTCTATTCATTCCCGCACCTCTGCCGGGACTCTCCTCCTATTCATTCCCGCACCTCTCCCGGGACTCTCCTCCTATTCATTCCCGCACCTCTGCCGGGACTCTCCTTCTATTCATTCCCGCACCTCTGCCGGGACTCTCCTCCTATTCATTCCCGCACCTCTGCCGGGACTCTCCTTCTATTCATTCCCGCACCTCTGCTGGGACTCTCCTTCTATTCATTCCCGCACCTCTGCCGGGACTCTCCTTCTATTCATTCCCGCACCTCTGCCGGGACTCTCCTATTCATTCCCGCACCTCTCCAGGGACTCTCCTCCTATTCATTCCCACACCTCTCCCGGGACTCTCCTTCTATTCATTCCCGCACCTCTGCCGGGACTCTCCTTCTATTCATTCCCGCACCTCTCCCGGGACTCTCCTTCTATTCATTCCCGCACCTCTGCCGGGACTCTCCTTCTATTCATTCCCGGGACTCTCCTTCTATTCATTCCCGCACCTCTGCCGGGACTCTCCTTCTATTCATTCCCGGGACTCTCCTTCTATTCATTCCCGCACCTCTCCAGGGACTCTCCTATTCATTCCCGCACCTCTGCCGGGACTCTCCTTCTATTCATTCCCGGGACTCTCCTTCTATTCATTCCCGCACCTCTCCAGGGACTCTTCTATTCATTCCCGCACCTCTCCAGGGACTCTCCTATTCATTCCCGCACCTCTCCCGGGACTCTCCTTCTATTCATTCCCGAACCTCTCCCGGGACTCTCCTTCTATTCATTCCCACACCTCTGCCGGGACTCTCCTTCTATTCATTCCCGCACCTCTCCCGGGACTCTCCTTCTTCTATTCATTCCCGGGACTCTCCTTCTATTCATTCCCGCACCTCTCCCGGGACTCTCCTTCTATTCACTCCCGGGACTCTCCTTCTATTCATTCCTCCACCTCTGCCGGGACTCTCCTTCTATTCATTCCCGGGACTCTCCTTCTATTCATTCCCGCACCTCTCCAGGGACTCTCCTTCTATTCATTCCCGCACCTCTCCAGGGACTCTCCTTCTATTCATTCCCGCACCTCTGCCGGGACTCTCCTTCTATTCATTCCCGCACCTCTCCAGGGACTCTCCTCCTATTCATTCCCGCACCTCTGCCGGGACTCTCCTTCTATTCATTCCCGCACCTCTGCCGGGACTCTCCTTCTATTCATTCCCGCACCTCTCCCGGGGCTCTCCTTCTATTCATTCCAGGGACTCTCCTTCTATTCATTCCCGCACCTCTCCAGGGACTCGCATTCTATTCATTCCCGCACCTCTGCCGGGGCTCTCCTTCTATTCATTCCCGCACCTCTGCCGGGACTCTCCTTCTATTCATTCCCGCACCTCTCCCGGGGCTCTCCTTCTATTCATTCCCGCACCTCTCCAGGGACTCGCATTCTATTCATTCCCGCACCTCTCCCGGGACTCGCATTCTATTCATTCCCTCACCTCTGCCGGGACTCTCCTTCTATTCATTCCCGCACCTCTCCCGGGGCTCTCCTTCTATTCATTCCCGCACCTCTCCAGGGACTCCCATTCTATTCATTCCCGCACCTCTCCCGGGACTCGCATTCTATTCATTCCCTCACCTCTGCCGGGACTCTCCTTCTATTCATTCCCGCACCTCTCCCGGGGCTCTCCTTCTATTCATTCCCGCACCTCTCCAGGGACTCTCCTTCTATTCATTCCCACACCTCTGCCGGGACTCTCCTATTCATTCCCGCACCTCTGCCGGGACTCTCCTTCTATTCATTCCCGCACCTCTGCCGGGACTCTCCTTCTATTCATTCCCGCACCTCTCCAGGGACTCTCCTTCTATTCATTCCCGCATCTCTCCCGGGGCTCTTCTTCTATTCATTCCAGGGACTCTCCTTCTATTCATTCCCGCACCTCTCCCGGGACTCTCCTTCTATTCATTCCCGCACCTCTCCAGGGACTCGCATTCTATTCATTCCCGCACCTCTGCCGGGACTCTCCTTCTATTCATTCCCGCACCTCTGCCGGGACTCTCCTTCTATTCATTCCCGCACCTCTCCCGGGGCTCTCCTTCTATTCATTCCCGCACCTCTCCAGGGACTCTCCTTCTATTCATTCCCGGGACTCTCCTTCTATTCATTCCCGCACCTCTCCAGGGACTCGCATTCTATTCATTCCCGCACCTCTCCCGGGACTCGCATTCTATTCATGCTTGCATGGACGGGAAGAGCCCTGGGAGGGGGTGACCCTCGCACTGCCTGCTGGGAAGGGAAGTACTCCTCTCCTGGAGGAAGATGGAGGGTCATTTTAAAGTCAAACTCCGGGGAAAATGATAAACTTCCCTTGTAATGATGTACTGTATTTATTTACGGCATCCCTCCCTCCTGCAGGCTCCTCCCCTCTTTCTGTCACTCTGATGTCATCCCATACAATGCCAGATGCAGAGGGCCCGCCCACAGTCCAGGATAAGGGAAGTGAACATTGCAGTGCAGGGAGCTGCACATTGAGGGAAGTTCTGACTTAAACAATACAAACCCAAATACCTACAGCCTGAGAATAGACAGTAATGGAGCAGCAGAAGACTGATGAGTAAGCCCTCTCCTCTCCCTGTCCCTCCTCTCCTCTCCCTGTCCCTCCTCTCCTCTCCCTGTCCCTCCTCTCCTCTCCCTGTCCCTCCTCTCCTCTCCCTGTCCCTCCTCTCCTCTCTCTGTCCCTCCTCTCCTCTCTCTGTCCCTCCTCTCCTCTCTCTGTCCCTCCTCTCCTCTCTCTGTCCCTCCTCTCCTCTCCCTGTCCCTCCTCTCCCTGTCCCTCCTCTCCTCTCCCTGTCCCTCCTCTCCTCTCCCTGTCCCTCCTCTCCTCTCCCTGCCCCTCCTCTCCCTGCCCCTCCTCTCCCTGCCCCTCCTCTCCTCTCCCTGCCCCTCCTCTCCTCTCCCTGCCCCTCCTCTCCTCTCCCTGCCCCTCCCCTCCTCTCCCTGTCCCTCCTCTCCTCTCCCTGCCCCTCCTCTCCTTGTCCCTCCTCTCCTCTCCCTGTCCCTCCTCTCCTCTCCCTGTCCCTCCTCTCCTCTCCCTGTCCCTCCTCTCCTCTCCCTGCCCCTCCTCTCCTCTCCCTGCCCCTCCTCTCCTCTCCCTGCCCCTCCTCTCCTCTCCCTGCCCCTCCTCTCCTCTCCCTGTCCCTCCTCTCCTCTCCCTGTCCCTCCTCTCCTCTCCCTGCCCCTCCTCTCCTCTCCCTGTCCCTCCTCTCCTCTCCCTGTCCCTCCTCTCCTCTCCCTGTCCCTCCTCTCCTCTCCCTGTCCCTCCTCTCCTCTCCCTGTCCCTCCTCTCCTCTCTCTGTCCCTCCTCTCTCTGTCCCTCCTCTCTCTGTCCCTCCTCTCTCTGTCCCTCCTCTCCCTGTCCCTGTCCCTCCTGTCCCTGTCCCTCCTGTCCCTGTCCCTCCTCTCCTCTCCCTGTCCCTCCTCTCCTCTCCCTGTCCCTCCTCTCCTCTCTCTGTCCCTCCTCTCCTCTCTCTGTCCCTCCTCTCCTCTCTCTGTCCCTCCTCTCCTCTCTCTGTCCCTCCTCTCCTCTCTCTCCTCTCCTCTCCCTGTCCCTCCTCTCCTCTCCCTGTCCCTCCTCTCCTCTCCCTGTCCCTCCTCTCCTCTCCCTGTCCCTCCTCTCCTCTCCCTGTCCCTCCTCTCTCTCCTCTCCTCTCCTCTCCCTGTCCCTCCTCTCCTCTCTCTGTCCCTCCTCTCCTCTCCTCTCTCTGTCCCTCCTCTCCTCTCTCTCCTCTCCCTGTCCCTCCTCTCCCTGTCCCTCCTCTCCATGACCTTGTCCCTCCTCTCCCTGTCCCTCCTCTCCCTGTCCCTCCTCTCCCTGTCCCTCCTCTCCCTGTCCCTCCTCTCCCTGTCCCTCCTCTCCCTGTCCCTGTCCCTCCCTGTCCCTGTCCCTCCTCTCCCTCTCCCTGCCCCTCCTCTCCCTCTCCCTCTCCCTGCCCCTCCTCTCCCTCTCCCTGTCCCTCCTCTCCCTCTCCCTGTCCCTCCTCTCCCTGTCCCTCCTCTCCCTGTCCCTCCTCTCCCTGTCCCTCCTCTCCCTGTCCCTCCTCTCCCTGTCCCTCCTCTCCCTGTCCCTCCTCTCCCTGTCCCTCCTCTCCCTGTCCCTCCTCTCCCTGTCCCTCCTCTCCCTGTCCCTCCTCTCCCTGTCCCTGTCCCTCCTCTCCCTGTCCCTCCTCTCCCTGTCCCTCCTCTCCCTGTCCCTGTCCCTCCTCTCCCTGTCCCTGTCCCTCCTCTCCCTGTCCCTGTCCCTCCTCTCCCTGTCCCTCCTCTCCTCTCCCTGTCCCTCCTCTCCTCTCCCTGTCCCTCCTCTCCTCTCCCTGTCCCTCCTCTCCTCTCCTCTCCCTGTCCCTCCTCTCCTCTCCTCTCCCTGCCCCTCCTCTCCTCTCCTCTCCCTGCCCCTCCTCTCCTCTCCTCTCCCTGTCCCTCCTCTCCTCTCCTCTCCCTGTCCCTCCTCTCCTCTCCCTGTCCCTCCTCTCCTCTCCCTGTCCCTCCTCTCCTCTCCCTGCCCCTCCTCTCCTCTCCCTGCCCCTCCTCTCCTCTCCCTGCCCCTCCTCTCCTCTCCCTGCCCCTCCTCTCCTCTCCCTGCCCCTCCTCTCCTTGTCTCTCCTCTCCTCTCCCTGCCTCTCCTCTCCTTGTCCCTCCTCTCCTCTCCTTGTCCCTCCTCTCCTCTCCTTGTCCCTCCTCTCCTCTCCTTGTCCCTCCTCTCCTCTCTCTGTCCCTCCTCTCCTCTCTCTGTCTCTCCTCTCCTCTCCCTGTCCCTCCTCTCCTCTCTCTGTCCCTCCTCTCCCTGTCCCTGTCCCTCCTGTCTCTGTCCCTGTCCCTCCTGTCTCTGTCCCTGTCCCTCCTCTCCTCTCCCTGTCCCTCCTCTCCTCTCCCTGTCCCTCCTCTCCTCTCTCTGTCCCTCCTCTCCTCTCCCTGTCCCTCCTCTCCTCTCCCTGTCCCTCCTCTCCTCTCCCTGTCCCTCCTCTCCCTGTCCCTCCTCTCCTCTCCCTGTCCCTCCTCTCCTCTCCCTGTCCCTCCTCTCCTCTCCCTGTCCCTCCTCTCCTCTCCCTGTCCCTCCTCTCCTCTCCCTGTCCCTCCTCTCCTCTCCCTGTCCCTCCTCTCCTCTCCCTGTCCCTCCTCTCTCTCCTCTCCTCTCCTCTCCCTGTCCCTCCTCTCCTCTCCTCTCCTCTCCTCTCTCTGTCCCTCCTCTCCTCTCCTCTCTCTGTCCCTCCTCTCCTCTCTCCTTCTCCCTGTCCCTGTCCCTCCTCTCCCTGTCCCTCCTCTCCATGACCTTGTCCCTCCTCTCCCTGTCCCTGTCCCTCCTCTCCCTGTCCCTCCTCTCCCTGTCCCTCCTCTCCCTGTCCCTCCTCTCCCTGTCCCTCCTCTCCCTGTCCCTCCTCTCCCTGTCCCTCCTCTCCCTGTCCCTCCTCTCCCTGTCCCTCCTCTCCCTGTCCCTCCTCTCCCTGTCCCTCCTCTCCCTGTTCCTCCTCTCCCTGTCCCTCCTCTCCCTGTCCCTCCTCTCCCTGTCCCTGTCCCTCCTCTCCCTGTCCCTGTCCCTCCTCTCCCTGTCCCTGTCCCTCCTCTCCCTGTCCCTGTCCCTCCTCTCCCTGTCCCTGTCCCTCCTCTCCCTGTCCCTGTCCCTCCTCTCCTCTCCCTGCCCCTCCTCTCCTCTCCCTGTCCCTCCTCTCCTCTCTCTGTCCCTCCTCTCCTCTCTCTGTCCCTCCTCTCCTCTCTCTGTCCCTCCTCTCTCTCTCTGTCCCTCCTCTCCTCTCTCTGTCCCTCCTCTCCTCTCTCTGTCCCTCCTCTCCTCTCTCTGTCCCTCCTCTCCCTCTCCCTCTCCCTCTCCCTCTCCCTCTTCCTCTTCCTCTTCCTCTCCTCTCTCTGTCCCTCTCCCTCTTCCTCTTCCTCTTCCTCTCCTCTCTCTGTCCCTCCTCCCCTAGGTACTTCTACTAGTGGTTTTCTATGTGCCTGGCTGTGTAGATGGTAGAAGTGTAGGCGGAGCGCCCTCTGCAGGTTTGTGGTGACAGAGAAGAGGCAGGAAGATGATTGGCTAGGATCACATCCATGCTGGATTCAAACCCACCCAGAGTGAAATTCAGTTAAGGGGGAGGTTTGGATTTTCGGGGGATGGTGTGTGACTGCCGTACAAATGGAAAAAAATTGCTGCCCAGCAATGTCCCCCTTTCTGTCCGATTCCCCCCCATCTGAACCCCCTCTTCTGTGGGAGTCCCCCTTCCTTTTGTAGTCTTCTCCTCTCCTGCCCGATTCCCCCCTTCCTCATGTCCATCCCCCGTCCGCCCCCATCCTGTCTTATCTCCTCTTATCGCCCCTCCTCCTGTCTTATCTCCCCTCCTCCAGTCAGACCCCCCCCCTCCTGTCTGATCTTGATCCCCCCCCCCTTCCTCCTGTCAGATCTCGATCCCCCCCCCCCCCGTCTGATTTCCCATCCTCCAGTCTGATCTCTACACCCCCCCCCCCCCTCGCAACCTTCATTCTGAACTCCCTTCCTCCATTCGGATCTGCCCCCCACCCTCACGGTGTTTTTTTATTTTTTATAGGTTGGGCGATGCAGGTCGCCTCCTTCATCTTCATCCGCAGGAAGTGGGAGGAGGATAGAAGCCATTTTGAATCCATGTTGGATTATTTCTGCGACATTAAAGAGCCGCTCCAACTTCTCTTCTTCCCGGAGGGGACTGACCTGACCGGTGAGTGGACTTCCCTTCATTGGGTGGGGCTGCGTGGGTCATGTGATCTGTATGTGACATTACATGCGATAGGGACGCCGTCACATCATTGGAGGGGGGAGGGGGAGGTGGCTTTAAATATGAATCCGCGTTTTCAGTTTGTGGAACTCGGATAACGGTTGAGTTCCCCTTTGAGGTGCACCATTCCTTCAACAGACCAAAGTGAACCAATAAGAGAAGAGAATGGTTAGTCTGGGAGAACACGGGCAGATTAGTCAACGAATGTCACTACGAATGTTCTCCATTTCACTATCAATGTCCTTCAAATGTTTCTTTGCTTATAAGATCGGATTTTAGAAGAAATGGACCGAATGAAAAGCAAATTCACGGCTAGATATCAGAGTTCTCCATTCCCGTCGTCGTCCTCGTTTTCTCCATTCCCGTCGTCCTCGTTTTCTCCATTCCCGTCGTCGTCCTCGTTTTCTCCATTCCCGTCGTCGTCCTCGTTTTCTCCATTCCCGTCGTCGTCCTCGTTTTCTCCATTCCCGTCGTATTCGTTTTCTCCATTCCCACCCTCCTCGTTTTCTCCATTTCCGTCCTCCTCGTTTTCTCCATTTCCGTCCTCCTCGTTTTCTCCATTTCCGTCCTCCTCGTTTTCTCCATTTCCGTCCTCCTCGTTTTCTCCATTCCCGTCGTCTTCGTTTTCTCCATTCCCGTCCTCCTCGTTTTCTCCATTCCCGTCCTCCTCGTTTTCTCCATTCCCGTCCTCCTCGTTTTCTCCATTCCCGTCGTCTTCCTCGTTTTTCTCCATTCCCGTCGTCTTCCTCGTTTTTCTCCATTCCCATCGTCGTCCTCGTTTTCTCCATTCCCATCGTCGTCCTCGTTTTCTCCATTCCCGTCGTCATCCTCGTTTTCTCCATTCCCGTCGTATTCGTTTTCTCCATTCCCACCCTCCTCGTTTTCTCCATTTCCGTCCTCCTCGTTTTCTCCATTTCCGTCCTCCTCGTTTTCTCCATTCCCGTCGTCTTCGTTTTCTCCATTCCCGTCCTCCTCGTTTTTCTCCATTCCCGTCGTCTTCCTCGTTTTTCTCCATTCCCGTCGTCTTCCTCGTTTTTCTCCATTCCCGTCGTCGTCCTCGTTTTCTCCATTCCCGTCGTCGTCCTCGTTTTCTCCATTCCCGTCGTCGTCCTCGTTTTCTCCATTCCCGTCGTATTCGTTTTCTCCATTCCCACCCTCCTCGTTTTCTCCATTTCCGTCCTCCTCGTTTTCTCCATTTCCGTCCTCCTCGTTTTCTCCATTTCCGTCCTCCTCGTTTTCTCCATTCCCGTCGTCTTCGTTTTCTCCATTCCCGTCCTCCTCGTTTTCTCCATTCCCGTCCTCCTCGTTTTCTCCATTCCCGTCGTCTTCCTCGTTTTTCTCCATTCCCGTCGTCTTCCTCGTTTTTCTCCATTCCCATCGTCGTCCTCGTTTTCTCCATTCCCATCGTCGTCCTCGTTTTCTCCATTCCCGTCGTCATCCTCGTTTTCTCCATTCCCGTCGTATTCGTTTTCTCCATTCCCACCCTCCTCGTTTTCTCCATTTCCGTCCTCCTCGTTTTCTCCATTCCCGTCGTCTTCGTTTTCTCCATTCCCACCCTCCTCGTTTTCTCCATTTCCGTCCTCCTCGTTTTCTCCATTTCCGTCCTCCTCGTTTTCTCCATTTCCGTCCTCCTCGTTTTCTCCATTCCCGTCGTCTTCGTTTTCTCCATTCCCGTCCTCCTCGTTTTCTCCATTCCCGTCGTCTTCCTCGTTTTTCTCCATTCCCGTCGTCTTCCTCGTTTTTCTCCATTCCCGTCGTCTTCCTCGTTTTCTCCATTCCCATCGTCGTCCTCGTTTTCTCCATTCCCATCGTCGTCCTCGTTTTCTCCATTCCCATCGTCGTCCTCGTTTTCTCCATTCCCATCGTCGTCCTTGTGTTCTCCATTCCCACCCTCCTCGTGTTCTCCATTCTCATAATTTTCTCCATTCTCGTCCTCCTCGTTTTCTGCATTCTCATCCTCCTCCTTTTCTCCATTCTTGTCATCCTCCTTTTCTCCATTCTTGTCGTCCTCGTTTTCTCCATTCCCGTCCCATTCCCGCCCTCCTTGTGTTCTCCATTCTCGTCCTACTCGTGTTCTCCATTCTCATAATTTTCTCCATTCTTGTCCTCCTCGTTTTCTGCATTCTCATCCTCCTCGTTTTCTCCATTCCCGCTGTCCTCCTTTTCTCCATTCTTGTCGTCCTCATTTTCTTTGTTCCCGTCGTCGTCCTCGTTTTCTCCCTTTTCGTCGTCGTCCTCGTTTTCTCCCTTCTCGTCGCCGTCCTCAGTTTTTCTCCCTTCTCGTCCTCCTCGTTTACTCATCAATGCAGCTGAAAACTAACTATTATTTCACCCCAAAATCGAACAAATGTTCTTCAAATGAAAACTCTGATGAACATCTGCCGGCGTGTCACCAGCTGTAGTCCACCTTCTGTGAGGGTCAGTTTTAACAATAATTGTTGGCGGTAATACTTGGCCTCCTCCATGTGTCTCCCTCTGATGGATCCCTTTGTTTTATGTGCACAGATTATTCCCATCCCCCGAACGCACAGAGCGCGGGGCGAGCGGACATCCGCACAGCCAGGTCTGTTCATTGAGAGCAGACGGGATGAGGAGATCATCTACGATCCACTATCTGAACCCCGTACTTGAATAAAGATGGCGGCTGCCAGCGTCTACACTCCGCAAATGGGACCCCGTACTGGGATAAAGATGGCAGCTGCCAGCGTCTACACTCCGCAAATGGGACCCCGTACTTGAATAAAGATGGCGGCTGCCAGCGTCTACACTCCGCAAATGGGACCCCGTACTGGGATAAAGATGGCAGCTGCCAGGGTCTACACTCCGCAAATGGGACCCCGTACTGGGATAAAGATGGCAGCTGCCAGGGTCTACACTCCGCAAATGGGACCCCGTACTGGGATAAAGATGGCAGCTGCCAGCGTCTACACTCCACTAACTGAACCCCCGTACTGGGATAAGCATGGTAGCTGCCAGTGTCTAAGCTCTACTAACAGAACCCTGTACTGGGATAAAAATGGTGGCTTCCAGCGTCTACACTCTACCAATGGAACCCCTATACTGGGATTAAGATGGAGGCTGCCAGCTTCTACACCATGCCAATGGAACCCCCATACTTGGAAAAACATGGCAGCTGCCAGCGTCTACACTATGCCAATGGAACTACCATACCGGGATAAACATGGCGGCTGCCAGTGCCAGCTGCACTTCCTTTTCCTGGGCACTTCCTGTTCCTAGGCCCCTCCACTCCGCCAGATTTCCCCCCCCCCCCTCTCCAGAACCTCAATATGGTGTGTTGACCCTTCACTCTCACAGATCTCCAACCCCAACAAATACCCCCCCCCCTCCCCCCAGAACCTACATATGGTATATTTAGCCTTCACTCAGGCAGATCCCGGACTCCAACAACCCCCGCGCCCCAGAACCTGCATTGGTGTACAAGCCCTTCCTACTGATAGATCCCCGACCATCCCCCCCCCCTTCCCAGATTTTCTATACGCTGTATTGACCCTTCACCCAGACAGATCTTATTCTGATCCTCGGATGTTTCTGTCCATATTTTCCTCCTTTTCTATTTTTAGGACATTTTTGGGTAGAAGTCCTCAGACATCTGTTCACATTCTCTCCCGCCATCGTCGTCTTCCAAACTAAACGCTTCATCTCCGCTGGGATCGGGTTTATGGGTTAGAAAGGACTGGACTTGTATTTTTATCTCCCACTTCAAACGTGGCGACTTTTCAAAGATCAGTAAATGGTATTTGTATCTTTTTTCATCTCTGAAGTCGCTCCAAAACAAAGTCCACCAAGATGAAATGTGTGTTTGTTTAATGCTGGGATCTTCAGAAGGGAGGAACGCCGGGGCGAATGACAACCAGCCGCCAATTGGCTCCAACTCAGGAATAAAATAATGAAAGAAAATAAAGATTTCATTAAAGGGCTCCTCTGAACGGGATATGGACTAATACCATTTAATCCCACTCAGGAACATAGACTACCTGCAGAGTTCCTCTCATTTGTCTGCTGCTGATCCTTACAGGCACTTGGCTGCCCTGAGAGCTCAATCCCTGTCCCAGAGCCAGCAGAAAGAGGAGGTCCCAGGTCCCAGAACCAGCAGAAAGAGGAGGTCCCAGTGTTCCCAGGTCCCATAGCCAGCAGGAGGAGGAGGTTCCAGTGTTCTCAGGTCCCAGAACCAGCAAAAAGAGGAGGTTACAGAGTTCCCAGGTCACAGAGCCATCACAAAGAGGAGGTTCCAGTGTTCTCAGGTCCCAGAGCCAGCAGAAAGAGGAGGTCCCAGTGTTTCCAGGTCCCAGAGCCAGCAGAAAGAGGAGCTTTGCATGCTCCCAGGTCCCAGAGCCAGCAGGAGGAGGAGGGTCCAGTCTTCTCAGGTCCCAGAACCAGCAGAAAGAGGAGCTTTGCATGCTCCCAGAGCCAGCAGGAGGAGGAGGTTCCAGTGTTCTCAGGTAACAGAGCCATCACAAAGAGGAGGTTCCAGGGTTCTCTGGTCCCAGAACCAGCAGGAGGAGGAGGGTCCAGTGTTCTCGGGTCCCAGAACCAGCAGAAAGAGGTTTCAGAGTTCTCAGGTCCCAGAACCAGCAGGAGGAGGAGGTTTCAGAGTTCCCAGGTCCCAGAACCAGCAGGAGGAGGAGGTTTCAGAGTTCCCAGGTCCCAGAACCAGCAGGAGGAGGTGGTTCCAGTGTTCCCAGGTCCCAGAGCCAGCAGGAGGAGGAGGTTTCAGAGTTCCCAGGTCCCAGAGCAAGTAGAAAGAGGAGGTCCCAGTGTTCCCAGGTCCAGAGTCAGCAGACAGAGGAGGTTCCAGAGATCCCAGAGCCAGCAGAAAGAGAAGGCTCCAGTGTTTTTCAGGTCCCAGAACCAGAAGAAAGACTGAGTGTCCCCAGGTCCCAGAGCCAGCAGAATAAGGAGGTGTTAGTGGTCTCAGAACCTGCAGAAAGAGGAGGTTCCAGAGTTTCTAGGTCCCAGTGCCAGCAGAAAGAGGAGGTTTCAGAGTTCCTAGGTCCCAGAGCCAGCAGAAATAGGAGGTCCCAGTGTTTCCATGTCCAGAGCCAGCAGCAAGAGGAGGTTCCCATGTACCCAGATCCCAAAGCCTGTAGAAAGACGAGGTTTCAGTGTTCTAGGTCCAGAGCCAGCCTAAAGACGAGGTTTCAGTGTTCCCAGGACCAGAACCAGCAAAAAGGGGAGGTTCCAGTGTTCCCAGAGCCATCAGAAAGATGGGGTTCCGGTGTTCCCAGGTTCCAGAGTCAGCAGAAAAAGAATAGAGATGAGCACCTGGTTTCATATCAGAGCCTCTTGGTTTTTGGAGCCTTGGGAACTCTGCAGAGGGTCTGCCCAGCCAGTTGATTGGCTCCCCACTGTATGTGTCCACTTAAAAGCCCAACTAAACATTCCGTTTACATCGGGTAAATTAATTCAGGGTCATCAAACCAAAAGATGTGTACATTCATCCACTTCATTTTCTTTAGAAGTCTGAGTAGAAAAGGCTGTCACCTGCCAGTATGCTGCAGATAAGGACCCTGGCTTTCTGTATAAAATCAGTGATACCTCTGCAGAGGTCCAACACACCCCCTGATTAATCCCACCTATAGGTCTGCAATCAGCTCATGTCCTCTGCTGCAGTGGTAGAACTACCGGGGTCGCAAAGGTCGCACTTATGACCGGGCCCTGGTGTTCCGCCAATGTCGGGGGGGGGGGGGGGCAACAGGGTTGTTGGCCGCAGGGCTCTGAGCTGAGAGCGTCTTTTTCATACAGCCCAGAGCCTGCACTTATAGTCCCCTTCCCCCCCTCACACATGAAGATAAGCCACTGAATTTCGTCATTCACACTTCCCTTGGTGCACACAGGAGGAGAGGGGCGGGAGGGGGAGGAGAGGGGCGGGAGGGGGAGGAGAGGGGCGGGAGGGGAAGGAGCAAGTCGGCTCTCTCCTCTCCCATCTTGCGAGGGAGGATTGAGGGGGAGCTGTCAGTGCAGGCTCTGGGCTGTTTGAGAAAGAGGCTCTCCGCTCAGAGTCCAGCTATGGAGGCACTTATGGCTGGCACTGATTGGCTGCGCTGATGGCTGGCACTGATTGGCTGCGCCGATGGCTGGCACTGATTGGCTGCGCTGATGGCTGGCACTGATTGGCTGCGCTGATGGCTGGCACTGATTGGCTGCGCTGATGGCCGGCACTGATTGGCTGCGCTGATTATCAGTGCAAGCTATGTACTGACAGTCTTGCCGGTTAACGGCAGACACAGCGTGGGAGGAAAAGATTGCTGATTACCGGCAAGTCTGTTTACATGTGATCAGCTGTGATTGGCCCTTTACCATGATCTGTGTCTGAAAGGCCCAGCATTGACAGAGTGTGCTGGATGGGCGCCCCAGGGGACATGCGGGAGGCAGGGTTCTGGGAGGATGTCCATGGAAGTGTGGGGGGGGGGGGGTCAGGGGGGCCCTTCGTGGTTTCTTTTACCAGGGCCATAAAGGTTCCAGTTATGCCTCTGCTCTGCCTTTTTCAGAGTTATAGGTCTAAATTAGCACGGGGCATTTTGGACTTCTGCAGAGTCCACAGATTCCACACACAACATGCTGGCAGGTGATAGGCTTTTCTACTCAGGCTGCATCCTGAAGGAACCCTACTATATAAGATGTTGCCCCCCCCCCCTTTGGATTGGAGGCACCAGAAATGTATTCAGCTAATGTAAACTAAAGTCAGTTGGACTCCAAAGTGAAATGTGGTTGACTTTGTTGGTGGCCCTGCTAGCTGTACATAGTTGCCTTACCTTCACTTCCTACCCCCCCCTCCCCCCTCACCATTCTCTGGCTCTGTGGGGTTATCCCCAGCAAAAGTGAGGGTGGGGAGTGAGTCATGTGATCTACTGTACCTGGATGTACGGGGGATTTCTTATCACTTCCATTTGCTGCCGTCCTTCTTGTTGAGCCTTTTATCTTTTAAACTCTTTAAAGAGACACCGTCATCTTGTCCATTCATGTAGAGCCTGTGGCTGGGTAAGGATTCATACATACCGTTGTGGGGGGGGGGGGGGGGGCAATGTGCAGAAATGAAGGATCAAAGCGGTGGGGTCATTCGTATATAAACTCGGAATCCTGTGAAATAAGCTCATGGGTGTCCAGCAGCATACTATTAAAGGGGGAAAGATTTACCAGAAGGGCCGGTACTTTATTACCCAGGAGGGGGCAGGGAAGGAATTGGCTTTATTTGGGTGTGTAGAACGACCAGACGCTGTATAACAGACAGTAACCGTCAGGATTGGCAGACGGCCCAATACTACAATCACAGCAATGGATGTGTATCGGGAGACGGTTATCCGTGTTATAGATCTTCTATTTATCCACACGTGTTGTATCCAACCCAGGAGGATGAAATCCCGCCTCATTTCTGAGGGTCTTTTTATTGTTAGAAGACAACAAAGTAGCCAAAGCGCAGGAATTGGTAAAAGCATTATATAATTTTTTTAGGAAAACAAATATCAAGTAAGGGAGTTGCTGCTTGGTCATGGGGGGAGAAAGACAGTATGTGTGAAGATGGAAAACACGGTCTGCAGACCTGCAACAACGGTCATACACAAACTTGAACCGCCGTGTAGAGATGGAGCAGCAGCAGCATCAATGTCCATCCTTAATGACAACACGTTTCAGAGGCCCCGCCTCTTTTGTCAAGTAACATCGATCACTCATCAGTCACAAAGACTTTTCCCATAATACATCCAACAAAAGAAGTCTTCAGATACCATTTAGAGAAGTTTAATAATGTTCACATTGACCCCACGAATCCTCGTCCAAAGTTGGTGGGTCGGGGCTGCGTGAGGGGCACCGTTAGCGTCTGCTGGGTTCATCCTCCCTCTGGATGTTTCGGCAGCCCTTGATCCACACTGTAGACCATTTATTGCAGGGTGACAACATGGTAGCAGAGGCAACTGTCAGGGCTCAGGCTTTGAGACCAGTAGCTATAGCAGTAGAGACCGACAGGATAGGCATACAAGCAGGTCACCCTGGCGGATGACACAGGCTCATCTGAGGTGCAGGGTCTAATTATTAACCAGTGTTTATCAGAGCCAGGATGTGGTCCTCAGGACCACAACACCATGAGGTGAGCAAGCTGCGGTTGAATACCAGATATAGCGGGTAGGGATCCAGCAGAAGCATTGTCAGTAAACAAGCTAAAGTTCGGTAACAAGTGGTTGCAGGATGGGATCAAGCAGAAGCGCAGTTGAGGAACAAGCCAAAGGTCAGTAACCAGTGGTAGTGGAGATAAGGACAGCTGCAGGAGTGACAAGAGCGAGATATCAGCTTGAGAGAGCACAATAATCTAGCAAACAGGAAGTTAAGAGACATGGCTTCAATCAGGAACCTTATGGGAGGAGAAAAGAGTTAAAGATCCACCAGAGACAAGGCAAGAAAAGATCAGAGAGGGAGCTGCCCAGCATCTCAGATGGCACAGAAAGAAGAGCCACTGCCAGATGCAGCAGAGGTTGTGGGTTCAGATCCTGATCCTGAGAGCAGCATACGGTTACCCTCAAACAAGAAGCCATGCCTGGACTGAACTGGACTAGATGGAGTGTTCTCTTATTCAGTTTTTGATTTAGTTTCTACTCTTTGGCAGGTAGGAAGGCTACTTTGAGGAAGATTTAGCACAGAACTTATATTGCCTGCTGTGATGCCGGGTGTTTTCATCCTCGCAGGTATGTTGTTGGCCAAATCTTGGCTTTACTCCAAATATTGGTTGATCTGTGATTGGCCTTAAGTGTGATTAAGGGTCAGATGTCATCCTTGGTAGTAATTTTTTGGAGCCCAATTGCTTCTCATTCCTTGGTGTGTGCCTTTGTACACGGTGTCCAGCTTATTGCTCCTCCAGTCAGACCACCATTGACTCTTCAGGAAGTCAGTTCAGTTCTTTCTGTTTTACAGAAATCTTTTAGCCTGTTTAGGACCTGCCTTGGTTCTTTGAATGGTTGTTTCTTGTTGCCATTACTGCCGTTAGTAGGGTTTGGGGAAATGGCTGTCCTTTCCTGTAATTAACCCTTCCTGGTTCTCCATTGTGACAAGGTGACACTTTGGCCTCAGATGTCTTTTTTGCTTTAGTGGTTTCTGCCTCCCATCTCAGCTAGGATATTAAATAACTTTCCTTTTCGTCCTCAGCCCCAGTCTTCGGGGGACAAGGCTCTGTACATGTTGAATGTACTAGGGTGGTCAGTGATGACATTGCTGCAGAGTGGGTTCTCTTTATGGCGAACGCTCACGACATCGTTTTGTGGACTCCCCATTCAGTTGAACTCTTTGCTGGTTGTCATGTGCGGGTTTAGCAGGTTTTGGAAGATCGAGCGACTTCCTGGAAATGAAGAGCGGTAAATCCATTAACACGCAGCCAATGCACTTATCTCTTCAAAGGAGAGTTATTCTAAACAGAATGGATTTTTCAGGAAAAGAACACCGTGTACAGATACGAGCGCCGCTCTTACCTCAGTGACCGCGCTTCACCGTGACCAGAATGACAATTATTATCAGACATGTTACATAGTTAGTGAGGTTGAAAAAAAGACAACCGTCCATCCAGTACAACCTATGATGTGTGTGTGTGTTTGCTTTTAACCGTACATTGTATACCCCTGTATATTGTACATTGTATACCCCTGTATGTTGTACATTGTATACCCCCTGTATGTTGTACATTGTATACCCCTGTATGTTGTACATTGTATACCCCAGTATGTTGTACATTGTATACCCCCTGTATGTTGTACATTGTATACCCCCTGTATGTTGTACATTGTACACCCCCTGTATGTTGTACATTGTATACCCCTGTATGTTGTACATTGTATACCCCCTGTATGTTGTACATTGTATACCCCCTGTATGTTGTACATTGTACACCCCCTGTATGTTGTACATTGTATACCCCCTGTATGTTGTACATTGTATACCCCCTGTATGTTGTACATTGTATACCCCCTGTATGTTGTACATTGTACACCCCCTGTATGTTGTACATTGTATACCCCCTGTATGTTGTGGTCTCTAAGGTGCCCATCTAATAGTTTTTTGAAACTATCAATGCTCCCTGCTGATACCACTGCTTGTGGAAGAGAATTCCACATCCTTACCGCTCTCACAGTGAAGAACCTCTTACGCATTTTAAGGTTAAACCGCCTTTCCTCTAGTTTTAGTGAGTGGCCACGTGTCTTATTGTATTCCCTTTCTCTGAATAGTTTGTTCCTTATGATAGGGTCACCAGTACAGTATTTGTACATTGATATCATATCCCCCCTCAATCGTCTCTTCTCCAGAGAGAATAGGTTCAGTGCTTGTAGTCTTTCCTCATAGCCGATGTCCTCCATTCCCCTAATTATTTTTGTTGCCCTTCTCTGGACTTTCTCCAGTTCCAGCACATCCTTCCTGAGGACCGGTGCCCAGAACTGGACAGCATACTCCAGATGTGGCCGGACCAGAGTCTTGTAGAGCGGGAGAATAATCTCTTTATTTCTGGAGTGAATCCCCTTTTTTATACATCCCAGTATTCTGTTGACTTTGCTTGCAGCGGCTTGGCATTGCATGCCACTTCCAAGCCTGTTGTCTACCAGTACCCCCAGATCCTTTTCCATCCTAGACTCACCCAGAGGTTCCCCCCCTAGTGAGTAGCTTGCTTTCTGGTTTCTGGCCCCCAAGTGCATTACTTTGCATTTTTCAACATTAAATCTCATCTGCCATGTAGTTGCCCACCCCGTTATTTTGTTCAGGTCCGCTTGTAAGGTTTCTACATCCTGCATAGAAGATAATGGCATGCCTAGTTTAAGTGTCATCTGCAAATACTGAGATTGTACTCGATATCCCCTCCTCTAGATCTTTTATGAATAAATTAAACGGGATTGGTCCCAGGACCGAACCCTGGGGGACCCCACTTTCCCCACCCGCCCAATCCGAGTACTCCCCATTAATCACCACCCTCTGTACTCTCCCCTGGAGCCAGTTCTCTATCCAGGTACTCACCTTATGGTCCATACCTACCTTCCTTAGTTTGTACAGTAAGCGTTTGTGGGGAACGGTGTCAAAGGCCTTTGCAAAGTCCAGATACACCACATCCACAGGCTTTCCTTTATCTAGGTGGCTGCTCACTTCATCGTAGAAGGTTAATAGATTGGTTTGGCAAGAACGATTTTTCATAAATCCATGCTTATTACTACTAATAATACAGTTTTCATTACTAAAGTCTTGTATGTGGTCCCTTAACATCCCCTCCAAAATCTTGCAGACTACAGATGTTAGGCTGACCGGCCTATAGTTCCCCGGGATATATCTCGGCCCCTTTTTAAATATTGGTACCACGTTGGCTTTTATTGGTACCACGTTGGCTTGTGAGGAGAGCGCTCACTGGAAGCATCAGATGTGAGAAGAGAGCGCTCACTGGAAGCATCAGATGTGAGAAGAGAGCGCTCACTGGAAGCATCAGATGTGAGAAGAGAGTGCTCACTGGAAGCATCAGATGTGAGAAGAGAGCGCTCACTGGAAGCATCAGACGAGAGGAGAGAGCGCTCACTGGAAGGCTCAGACGAGAGGAGAGAGCGCTCACTGGAAGGATCAGACGAGAGGAGAGCGCGCTCACTGGAAGGATCAGACGAGAGGAGAGAGCGCTCACTGGAAGGATCAAACGAGAGGAGAGAGCGCTCACTGGAAGGATCAGACGAGAGGAGAGAGCGCTCACTGGAAGGATCAGACGAGAGGAGAGAGCGCTCACTGGAAGGATCAGACGAGAGGAGAGAGCGCTCA
Source organism: Pelophylax lessonae (assembly GCF_965119305.1). Lineage (NCBI taxonomy): Eukaryota > Metazoa > Chordata > Amphibia > Anura > Ranidae > Pelophylax > Pelophylax lessonae. The sequence goes on along the minus strand of NW_028119561.1, from coordinate 15,026 downwards.
CTGGAAGGATCAGACGAGAGGAGAGAGCGCTCACTGGAAGGATCAGATGAGAAGAGAGCGCTCACTGGAAGGATCAGACGAGAGGAGAGAGCATTCATTGGAAGGATCAGACGTAAGGAGAGGAGAGAGCGCTCACTGGAAAGATGGGAGAGCGCTCACTGGAAGGATCAAACACGTGAGAAGAGGAGAGCGTGCACTGAAAGAATCAGACCTGCGAGGAGAGCCCTCACTGGAAGGATCAGACCTGTGAGGAGCAGAGCGCTCACTAGAAGGATCAGACAGGAGGGAAGGAGAGAGCGCTCACTAGAAGGATCAGACATGTTAGGAGAGGAAAGAACGCTGTCTGGAAGGATCAGACATGTGAGGAGAGAGCGCTGTCTGGAAGGATCAGACATGAGGAGAGCCCCCACTGGATGGAGGGAGCAGAAGTGTTGGGGTTATAAAGAAGGGGTAGTGTTAGGGTTACAGGGCGTTTAGTGGGTGGGGGTTTTAAAGAAGGCTGATGGAACCTAGAAAAGAACATGCAGATTCCATGAAGTGGTGGGGATCGGTCTCGTGTCTCGGATGGGTGGGGGTCCCATTTATCCATCGTACAGCCCAATCTGCAGCTCTTGCAATGATCTAGTTGTGGTAGACACTGGTCTCTGGTGGTGATCTACTTGTGGTAGACTCTGGTCTCTGGTCTCCGGTGATAATCTAGTTGTGGTAGAAGGGCCTCTCTCGTCTCCAGTCATGATCTAATTGTGGTAGACTCTGGTCTCCGGTGATCTAGTTGCTGTAGGTGGGCCTCTCTGGTCTCCGGTGATGATGTAGTTGTGGTAGACTCTGGTCTAGTTGTGGTAGATGGGCCTCTCTGGTCTCTGATAATGATCTACTTGTGGTTGACCGGCCTTTCTGATTTCCGGTGATTAGTTGTGGTAGACCTTGGTCTCCGGTCTCTTGTGGTGATCTAGCTGTGATTTATGGGCCTCTCCGGTCTCCGATGGAGATCTAGTAGTGGTAGATGGGCCTCTCTGGTCGCCGGTGATGATCTAGTTGTGGAACTCTCTCTTGTGGTGGGTGATCTAGTTGTAGAAGTCTCTGGTCTCTTGTGATGATTTAGTTTGTGGTAGACTCTGGTCTCCGGTCTCTTTTGATGATCTAATTGTGGTAGATGAGCCTCTCTGGTCTCCGGTCTCTTGTGATGATATAGTTGGGGTAGACTGGTCTCTTGTGGTGATCTGGTTGTGGTAGACTCTGGTCTCCGGTCTCTTGTGGTGATCTAGTTGTGGTAGATGAGCCTCTCCGGTCTCTTGTGATCATCTAGTTGTGGTAGACTCTAGTCTCCGGTCTCTTGTGGTGATCTAGTTGTGGTAGATGAGCCTCTCTGGTCTCCAGTCTCTTGTGGTGATCTAGTTGTGGTAGAGGAGCCTCTCTGGTCTCCGGTCTCTAGTGATGATTTAGTTGTGGTAGAGGAGCCTCTCTGGTCTCCGGTCTCTAGTGATGCTCTAGTTGTGGTAGACTCTGGTCTCTAGTGGTCTAGTTGTGGTAGAGGAGCCTCTCTGGTCTCCAGTCTCTTGTGGTGATCTAGTTGTGCTAGAGGAGTCTCTCTCTGGTCTCCGGTCTCTTGTGGTGATCTAGTTGTGGTAGAGGAGCCTCTCTGGTCTCCAGTCTCTTGTGGTGATCTAGTTGTGGTAGAGGAGTCTCTCTCTGGTCTCCGGTCTCTTGTGGTGATCTAGTTGTGGTAGATGAGCCTCTCTGGTCTCCGGTCTCTTGTGGTGATCTAGTTGTGGTAGATGAGCCTCTCTGGTCTCCAGTCTCTAGTGAGGATCTAGTTGTGGTAGAGGAGCCTCTCTGGTCTCCAGTCTCTAGTGAGGATCTAGTTGTGGTAGAGGAGCCTCTCTGGTCTCCGGTCTCTAGTGATGCTCTAGTTGTGGTAGAGGAGCCTCTCTGGTCTCCAGTCTCTAGTGATGCTCTAGTTGTGGTAGAGGAGCCTCTCTGGTCTCCAGTCTCTAGTGATGCTCTAGTTGTGGTAGAGGAGCCTCTCTAGTCTCCAGTCTCTAGTGATGCTCTAGTTGTGATAGAGGAGCCTCTCTAGTCTCCAGTCTCTAGTGATGCTCTAGTTGTGGTAGAGGAGCCTCTCTGGTCTCCAGTCTCTTGTGGTGATCTAGTTGTGGTAGATGAGCCTCTCTGGTCTCCGGTCTCTAGTGGTGATCTAGTTGTGGTAGATGAGCCTCTCTGGTCTCCGGTCTCTTGTGATGATCTAGTTGTGGTAGACTCTGGTCTCCGGTCTCTTGTGGTGATCTAGTTGTGGTAGAGGAGCCTCTCTGGTCTCCGGTCTCTAGTGGTGATTTAGTTGTGGTAGATGAGCCTCTCTGGTCTCCGGTCTCTTGTGATGATCTAGTTGTGGTAGACTCTGGTCTCCGGTCTCTTGTGGTGATCTAGTTGTGGTAGAGGAGCCTCTCTGGTCTCCGGTCTCTAGTGGTGATCTAGTTGTGGTAGATGAGCCTCTCTGTTCTCCGGTCTCTTGTGGTGATCTAGTTGTGGTACAGGAGCCTCTCTGGTCTCCGGTCTCTAGTGATGCTCTAGTTGTGGTAGATGAGCCTCTCTGGTCTCCGGTCTCTAGTGATGATCTAGTTGTGGTAGATGAGCCTCTCTGGTCTCCGGTCTCTAGTGATGATCTAGTTGTGGTAGATGAGCCTCTCTGGTCTCTAGTGGTGATCTAGTTGTGGTAGATGAGCCTCTCTGGTCTCCGGTCTCTAGTGGTGATCTAGTTGTGGTAGATGAGCCTCTCTGTTCTCCGGTCTCTAGTGAGGATCTAGTTGTGGTAGATGAGCCTCTCTGGTCTCCGGTCTCTTGTGATGATCTAGTTGTGGTAGAGGCGCCTCTCTGGTCTCCGGTCTCTTGTGGTGATCTAGTTGTGGTAGAGGAGCCTCTCTGGTCTCCGGTCTCTAGTGGTGATCTAGTTGTGGTAGATGAGCCTCTCTGGTCTCCGGTCTCTAGTGAGGATCTAGTTGTGGTAGACTCTGGTCTCCGGTCTCTTGTGGTGATCTAGTTGTGGTAGAGGAGCCTCTCTGGTCTCCGGTCTCTTGTGGGGATCTAGTTGTGGTAGATGAGCCTCTCTGTTCTCCGGTCTTTAGTGAGGATCTAGTTGTGGTAGACTCTGGTCTCCGGTCTCTTGTGGTGATCTAGTTGTGGTAGATGAGCCTCTCTGGTCTCCGGTGTGTGGGGAGGACGTGTTATGGAAACCTCGGAGGAGGCTTTGATGAAAATTGAGGCTTTGTAAGGAGTCATTGAATGTATCCTGCTGTCTGATTAGAGATCATCATACGGTACTTGTTCTCCGAGAGGGGGATGGGTGTGCTCTTCGTGATTCGGAGGCAGATAAACGAAGAGAAATAATTGCAAATGGTATAAAGTTGGAGGAGCAACAAGGTGTTTAAATGGGAACACCGCATGAAAACTTCATGGAAATACTGCCTGAATTTCAGCGTTGTCCGGTGCCATCTCAAGGAGTCCTCCAATGTCTCCTGATGGACTACAGAACAACTTTCCCCTATGTTGTGGAGAGGGAGAGGGGGAGGGGGAGGGAGCAGGGCTGACACCATTTTGTGTCATTTGTGTACAGAAAAGGCCCCGGTGTGGTCATTCCGGAGCAGGAGGTCATGTTCCGTACACGGAGAGTCATTAAAGGGATAACACACACGGCCATACACTATATTACCAAAAGTATTGGGACGCCGGCCTTTACACACACATAGAATGTGTCGGCAGATAAGAACCATTTGGCCCATCTAGTCTGCCCAATATATCTGAATCCTATGAATAGTCCCTGGCCCTATCTTATATGAAGGATAGCCTTATGCCTATCCCATGCATGCTTAAACTCCTTCACTGTATTTGCAGCTACCACTTCTGCAGGAAGGTTATTGCATGCATCCACTACTCTCTCAGTAAAGTAATACTTCCTCATATTACTTTTAAACCTTTGCCCCTCTAATTTAAAACTGTGTCCTCTTGTGGTAGTTTTTCTTTTTAAATATGCTCTCCTCCTTTACCGAGTTGATTCCCTTTATGTATTTAAAAGTTTCTATCATATCCCCTCTGTCTCTTCTTTCTTCCAAGCTATACATGTTAAGGTCCTTTAACCTTTCCTGGTAAGTTTTTTCCTGCAATCCATGTACTAGTTTAGTAGCTCTTCTCTGAACTCTCTCTAGAGTATCTATATCCTTCTGGAGATATGGCCTCCAGTACTGCGCACAATACTCCAAGTGAGGTCTCACCAGTGTTCTGTACAGCGGCATAAGCACTTCTCTCTTTCTACTGCTTATACCTCTCCCTATACATCCAAGCATTCTGCTGGCATTTCGTGCTGCTCTATTACATTGTCTTCCCACCTTTAAGTCTTCTGAAATAATTACTCCTAAATCCCTTTCCTCAGATACTGAGGTCAGGACTGTGTCAAATATTCTATATTCTGCCCTTGGGTTTTTACGTCCCAGGTGCATTATCTTGCACTTATCCACATTAAATTTCAGTTGCCAGAGTTCTGACCATTCTTCTAGTTTTCCTAAATCCTTTTCCATTTGGCGTTTCCCTCCAGGAACATCAACCCTGTTACATATTTTTGTGTCATCAGCAAAAAGACAAACCTTACCATCGAGGCCTTTTGCAATATCACTTATGAAGATATTAAACAAAATTGGTCCCAGTACAGATCCCTGAGGTACCCCACTGGTAACATGACCTTGTTCTGAATGTTCTCCATTGACTACAACCCTCTGTTGTCTGTCACTCAGCCACTGCCTAATCCACTCAACAATATGGGAGTCCATGCTCAACGACTGCAGTTTATTGATAAGTCTTCTATGTGGGACAGTGTCAAAAGCCTTACTAAAATCTAGATATGCAATGTCTACTGCACCTCCACCGTCTATTATTTTAGTCACCCAGTCAAAAAAATCTATAAGATTTGTTTGACATGATCTCCCTGAAGTAAACCCATGTTGTTTTTCATCTTGCAATCCATGGGATTTAAGATGTTCCACAATCCTATCCTTTAATAGGGTTTCCATTAATTTGCCTACTATTGATGTCAGACTCACTGGTCTATAGTTGCTCGATTCCTCCCTACTACCTTTCTTGTGAATGGGCACGACATTTGCCAATTTCCAATCTTCTGGGACGACTCCTGTTACTAATGATTGGTTAAATAAATCTGTTAATGGTTTTGCCAGCTCACCACTAAGCTCTTTTAATAATTTTGGGTGTATCTCATCAGGACCCTGTGACTTATTTGTCTTCACTTTAGACAGCAATCTTAGAACGTCTTCCTCTGTAAAGACACATGCATCAAACGATTCATTAGTCATCCTTTCAAGTGGAGGTCCTTCTCCTTCTTTTTCTTCTGTAAAAACTGAACAGAAGTATTCATTAAGGCAGTCGGCTAGCCCTTTATTCTCTTCTACATACCTTCCGTCCTTTGTTTTTAATTTAGTTATTCCTTGTTTTAATTTCCTTTTTTCATTTATATATCTGAAGAATGTCTTATCCCCCTTTTTCATAGACTGAGCTAGTTTTTCTTCTGCCTGCGCTTTAGAAGTTCTTATAACTTGCTTGGCCTCTTTCTGCCTAATCTTGTAGATTTCCTTATCTTCATTGCTCTGGGTTTTTTTTATAATTACAAAATGCTAGCTTTTTATTTTTAATGATTTGGGCCACTTCTGCTGAGTACCACAGTGGTCTCTTCCTTTTTTTGCTTTTACTGACAAGTCTAATGCAATTTTCTGTTGCCTTCAATAATGCACCTTTTAAGTAGTCCCATTTCTCCTGGACTCCATGTAATCCGTTCCAGTCTGATAAGGACTCATTTATGACTAATTTCATTTTTGAAAAGTCTGTTTTTCTAAAATCTAAAACTTTTGTTTTTGTGTGGTGTGACTCTTTCACAGTTCTTATATTAAACCACACTGACTGGTGATCACTAGATCCCAAGGTTTCGCCTACAATGACATCATATACCGAAGCCCCATTTGTGAATACCAAATCCAAAATGGCCTCCCTCCGTGTTGGCTCCTCAACCACTTGTTGCAGAGACAACCCCAGTAGGGAGTTTAGAATATCTGTACTCCTGGTAGAACTTGCTATTTTGGTTTTCCAGTTTATATCTGGAAGATTGAAATCTCCCATAATGATAACTTCTCCTTTTCATTGTCATTTTAGCTATTTCTTCAACATGACCTTTAATGACCCCCCACTCTTAGTCCGTAGGGTTCAATATTGAGTTGGCTCCACCCTTTGCAGCTATAACAGCTTCAACTCTTCTGGGAAGGCCGTCCACAAGGTTTAGGAGTGTCTATGGGAATGTTTCACTATTCTTCCAGAAGCGTATTAGTGAGGTCAGGCACTGATGTTGGATGAGAAGGCCTGGCTCACAATCTCCACTCTAATTCATCCCAAAGGGGTTCTATCGGGTTGAGGTCAGGACTCTGTGCAGACCAGTCAAGTTCCTCCACCCCAAACTCACCCATCCATGTCTTTATGGACCTTGCTTTATGCACTGGTCCAAATCATTTGGTGGAGGGGGGATTGTGGTGTGGAGAGAGGGGGGGTTATGGTGTGGGGGATTATGGTGTGGGGGTGTTTTTCAGGGGTTGGGCTTGGTCCCTTAGTTCCAATGAAGGGAACTCTTAAGCTGTCAGCATACTCCATGCTCCCAACTTTGTGGGAGGAGTTTGGGGATGGCCCCTCCCTATTCCAACATGACTGCACACCAGTGCACAAAGCAAGGTCCATAAAGACATGGATGAGCGAGTTTGGGGTGGAGGAACTTTACTGGCCTGCACAGAGTCCTCACCTCAACCCGATAGAACACCTTTGGCATGAATTAGAGTGGAGACTGCGAGCCAGGCCTTCTCTCTATGGTTACCGGTGACACCTTCAGCCCATTTAAGCTGAATATTGGAGACAATGACCATTCCGCCATCTTTGTTTTGTTTTGTTTATTTGATATTAGGGATGGGGGAAGGGAATGAGTGGGATACTCCTCTGGATAAATGGGGGGGCGGGACGTGGGGATGGATGAATGGGGGGGACGTGGGGATTGATGAATGGGGGGGATGGATGAATTGGGGGGGGGCCATGGGGATGGATGAATGGGGGGGTGGATGAATGGGGGGGCGTGGGCTATGGATGAATGGGGGGGGGGGGGGACGTGGGCTATGGATGAATGGGGGGGGGGACGTGGGCTATGGATGAATGGGGGGGGGGGGACGTGGGCTATGGATGAATGGGGGGGCGTGGGGATGGATGAATGGGGGGAGGGGACGTGGGGATGGATGAATGGGGGGGGGACACTCAGGAACTTGAACCTGTAGAATGAAGTCATGGATGCCGACCCCGACATGACCATCCGGTGAGGAGGAATCCTGATAGGAAGCCAGATCTCCCCCCCCCCAGAGCCACCATTGAGATGATTGGAAGATCGCGGGACTTTTCCTCTCCATTACGATGGCGCAGAGATTCCGGAAATCCCGCCTCTAGACGCCGCTTCCTGGAAGCTATTTATAGAACTTGGGGTCAATGTTTGTTCTGAACACAGGGACTGTCACGGGATGATTGAAGAGACACCGACCCCCTACATTCCTCCTCTGTACCCTTCTCCGGGTGCCGGGTGTTGTTGGAGAATGTCACCTCCTCCCCTGTGGCAGCGCTTGGGTCGAGCAGCCAATTACGTGGGGTAAGCAATGTCATGTGACTGCAGGATTGACGTCACCAAACCCCCTGATCACCGGCACTGGCCATTTATATGCTGGCTGCCAAAGGAGGAAGCCGCAGCGGGGGAGGGCTGGTAAGGGGAGGAGAACTGGGCCCAGGGGGTGGGATCAAAGTGACAGTGTCTCTTTAACCACTTAAATACCGGCACTCCCCTCCCCCCCCCCCCCCCCCCAATACCAGGCACTCCCCTGCCCAGGCCAATTCCCAACTTTCAGCGCTCTCTCACACTTTGAATGACAATTACGCAGTCATGCTGCCCTGTACCCAGATGAAATTTTTATCATTATTTTCACACACAGCTTTCTATTGGTGGGGGGGGGGGGGATTTTTTACTAAAAGAAAAAAGACCAAAAATGTTGAAATTTGAAAGTTTTCTGATAGGCAGCACTGATAGGCGGCACTGATAGGCGGCACTGATAGGCGGCACTGATGGGCAGCACTGATGGGCAGCACTGATGGGCAGCACTGATGGGCGGCACTGATGGGCGGCACTGATAGGCGGCACTGATAGGCACTACACTGGCTTTACTGTAGCCAGTACCCTGATTACCTGTCCTGGATTCCCCCTGGAGGAGGAGCCGCTGATTAGCTCTCCTCCCCACACACTCTGACAGTGTGATTGGACACAGCCGATCACATGGGTAAAGAGCCGCGTCACGGCAAGCAAGACGTTATATGACGTCATCCCAGAACGGGAGCCGCACCACTTCACCGCCATCCAACAAGGACCGGTCACCAGTATTGTCTGTGATCTCCCTGCAGCAGAGGAGAGAGGACCGGTCACCAGTATTGTCTGTGATCTCCCTGCAGCAGAGGAGAGAGGACCGGTCACCAGTATTGTCTGTGATCTCCCTGCAGCAGAGGAGAGAGGACCAGTCACCAGTATTGTCTGTGATCTCCCTGCAGCAGAGGAGAGAGCACCGGTCACCAGTATTGTCTGTGATCTCCCTGCAGCAGAGGAGAGAGGACCAGTCACCAGTATTGTCTGTGATCTCCCTGCAGCAGAGGAGAGAGCACCGGTCACCAGTATTGTCTGTGATCTCCCTGCAGCAGAGGGGAAAGGACCGGTCACCAGTATTGTCTGTGATCTCCCTGCAGCAGAGGGGATAGGACCGGTCACCAGTATTGTCTGTGATCTCCCTGCAGCAGAGGGGATAGGACCGGTCACCAGTATTGTCTGTGATCTCCCTGCAGCAGAGGAGAAAGGACCGGTCACCAGTATTGTCTGTGATCTCCCTGCAGCAGAGGGGAAAGGACCGGTCACCAGTATTGTCTGTGATCTCCCTGCAGCAGAGGAGAGAGGACCGGTCACCAGTAATGTCTGTGATCTCCCTGCAGCAGAGGGGATAGGACCGGTCACCAGTAATGTCTGTGATCTCCTTGCAGCAGAGGGGATAGGACCAGTCACCGGTCGGGCACAGTACACATTTCTTGATGTTCCGTACATGGTCTCAGATCTTCAGTTCCTGGCCACAACCAATTAGAGGCTGTCAGTAGGAACAGAGCTGTATAAATCTCAGAACTGGATCAGAAATGGGAATTCTTTGGGAGGTGAATCGTCTCTCGTGTATTGGAGTTCGGCTTTAGCTGCGTGAAGACGTCATTGGTTGGAGTTGGTAGGCGGGGCTCGGCGGAGACTTTTCCTTCATTAGGATTGAGGTGTGAGAATTTATTTCCATCATTATTTCCAGAGATCATTTTTCTCACCCACCCGGAAATAATTGATGGAAAGTTCCGGATCTCTCCGTAATCCTCCTGTGACTCCTCATTCACTTCCCTGAGCCGCTCCACCACCCCGAGGAATCCTTCATGGTGGTCATCAATCTACCGTCCAGTCATTGGCTGTACACTGGAACCTCCTCTCCTGGACCGGTCACCCCCATTACTCCTCCCCCATAGATCACCTTGTGTCACTATGGAACCTCCTCTCCTGGACTGGTCACCCCCACCCCAATATACATTGTACACCCCTCCCCCCCTCCATATACATTGTACACCCCTCCCCCCCCCATATACACTGTACACCCCTCCCCCCTCCATATACACTGTACACCCCTCCCCCCTCCATATACACTGTACACCCCTCCCCCCTCCATATACACTGTACACCCCTCCCCCCTCCATATACACTGTACACCCCTGTCCTCATCCATTCAGCAGTTCAAAAAATCCTCGTAGTTTACCCTCAAGGAATGGAGAATTAGACTTTAAAGTAATATTGTCCCATTCATTATTGGTGGATAGATTTCTCTGAGTCCTCCGACAGTCGCCGCCTCCTCTAGGTCATCACTATTGGGTATTGACTTCCCATCCGCAGGAGTAGCTAGGCATAAAGACTTAGTCAAAAGAACAAAGACATTAGCATATACACACCCCCCTGCAGTGACCACTCCCAACCCAGTTTCTTTCTGCCTAGTGTCAGGAGTAGTCCGGCTTCCCTGTGCTGGGACTTCAGTCTCAGCCTTCTGATCTTTTATTTGATTTCTTTTGGAAAATGTCAGTTTTTTCTTTGTTATTCTAGCTGTTTATTTTGTCAGTTTTTAGTCGATTCTTCGGATGAAGATGGATCATGCGGTGCTGGGATTCGGACTGACCGCCCTGGTTCTCCAGGGCACAGAGGGTCACATGGACCCCCAGCCCGCCATCGAGCGTTCAGCCATGGTTCGTCCTGGCATTATGAACGACCCGTCCCTGCTCGCCGCAGGGATGCAGCCATGAGGTGGCTCCCTCACTGGACACATCTGCGGTGCTGCAGTGTCCTGTCCTTGGCTAACGGCATTCCCTGTCAGATGAGGACAGCGGCTTTCCGTTCATAGAGGCTCCCCACGCCATCTGGTACAGGTAAGTACTTCTGTGTGGGGTGGCAGTCCTGTGTTACTGTGTGTCCCCCATGTCTGTGCCGGTGTGGGGCTCCCTATTGCGATCCCTGTGGGGGTCTTCTTTACACATGCGGTGCTGTGTATCTGTGTGGGGGCCCCTTCCCCTGTGTCACTTCGGTGTGTGTTAGGGGGTGCAGATGTTGTGTGTGTGTGTGTGTGTGTGTGTGTGTGGCGGCCGCAGCGAGGAAAAACCGCGCGGTCCGCCATCTTTAATTTGGGCGAGCATGTTGGCTTCACTGTGGGCTGATTTACATGCTGTTTTGACGCCATCCGGCGCGTGGCAGAACGTTCGTTCCATGCACATGTCGGCGGCCATTTTCCCGAAGTCTCCCATTCAGTTCATTGGGCAGCCATTTTCCCTGGGTCATTTGCAGCTTATAGTTCAGCCTCTGATGACCTCACTTCCTTTTCCTCTGAAGCAGCGATCTAGGTGGTAACACTCTGTGGGGCTCTGCAGACTGTCTCTTCCATAACCTTCTGTTGTGTCATTTCTGGCTCAGTTTTTCTTCTCCTATTGGGGGTCTTTTGTCACTGTACATATAGCGGTGGGCTGCGCACTCCGCAGCGGTTTTAAAGGGACAGTACCCTTTTCTTGCACTGTTTTCACCTTTTCACCTCGAGCAATGGATTCTCAGGGTAGCAAATTTCCTCCAGCCCTGGTGGGGGACCCCAGTCCTGCTGTGGCCCCTGTTATACCTGATTTGGCCGCTGTAGTGGCGTCCTTAGTGTCCAAAATGGAGGTGCTGATGGCTGAACGTGCTGCTAGGAAGAGACCCAGATTGTCTCTCTCCTCTGATTCAGATGGTGATGTGGCTGCTGTGGCGGGCGTGCCCTTTTCAGGGTCTCGCTCATCCTTAGACCCGCTGGGGTCTGAGGGGGAGGTGGAGAGGGTTGATGTTTCTCCCCCGAGGTCGCCTGAAGAGCGGGCGACCATGGATGAGTTGATTGTTTCTGTTAAGGAAACACTACATTTGGAGGATGAGCCCAATCCTCCGGGCATTGTGTCATCATTTGGGACACACAGGACCCCCAAGTCGGCACAGGTTTTTCCCTGCCCCGCTGAGTTTCATTACACTGTTAATGAACTGTGGCGCACTTTAAAACGTCCATTTGCAGTACCTAGTCGGTTTAAGTTACTTTATCCCTTTGCAACGGCTATGGAATCGCGATGGTGTGTGCCTCCACAGGTAGATCACACTGTGGCAGTATTGAACAAGGCTACCTTGATTCCTACCGAGGAGACCCCGGTTTTTCGGGATCCCACGGACAGGAGGTTGGAGTCTTTGGCCCGCCATTCCTACATGGTGGCGGGTTCCTTGCTCAAACCTGTTTTCGCGTCCGTTTTGGTGGCTCAGGCGGTGGCTGATTGGACTAAGGTGCTTAGGAGCAACCTCATGTCTGATTCTGTCCCACCTGCCAGGCTGGATATGGTGGATCAAATTCACCAAGGAGTCATGTATTTGTGCGATGCGGCCTTGAATGAGGCCCCTTTGGTAGCACGCCTATCTAGTGTCGTGGTGCTTAACCGTCGACTGATCTGGCTGAAGAGCTGGTCGGCTGACCAGACATCACGGAAAACAGTTGCTGATTTTCCCTTATGCTGGTTCTCGCCTTTTTGGCGAGGCGTTCGATACCTTGGTAAAAGGTGTCACGGGGGGCAAGAGCACCATGCTGCCCCAGAATCCCAAGAACAAGTCCTTTCGTGGCAAGCGGGGTTCCGCTTCTCGACCAAACCAGGGGTCCTTTCGTGCCTTTCGGAATCAGACCAAGGGCAAGCCCTTCAAGGGCCAAGGTGGCCAGAAGAAGCCCTGGGCGGGCTAGCAGAAGTCTGGCAATGCCGGTACGGCGGGTCAATCCGCATCCGCCTGAAGGGGCGCCCTCACCCGTTTCAGGGGTGGGGGGATGTTTGCGCGGTTTCCTCCAACCTTGGCTGCTCCGAATTCCGGACAGGTGGGTTCAGGAAATCATTCGATCAGGATACAAGATCGAATTCCTTTCCCAGCCGGCGGACAGATTTTTTCCCTCAAATCTTCATTTGAACCCAGGGCGCCTACAGGACCTGCATCAAGCGGTGCAGGACCTCCTTGCCCAGGGGGTGATTGTCCCGGTGCCCCATCGGGACAGGTTTCGAAGGTTTTATTCCAATCTGTTCACTGTGCCCAGAAAGGAGGGCAAGGTGCGTCCTATTCTGGACCTGAAAGCTCTGAACCGCTTCGTGCGCGTTCAAAAGTTCCGTATGGAATCTCTCCGTTCGGTGGTGGCCTCCCTGAGTCCAGGGGAATTCCTGGCCTCTATAGACCTGAAGGATGCGTACCTACACATCCCCATTTTCGAGGGTCACCAGAGGTACCTTTGGTTCGCTATAGCGGAGGACCACTATCAGTTTGTGGCGTTACCTTTCGGTCTCGCTTCGGCTCCAAGGGTCTTTACAAAGGTGTTGGCGCCTGTTCTAGGCCTGCTGAGGGCTTAGGGCATTGCGGTCTTGGGATATCTGGACGATCTCCTCTTAAGATCGAGTGTCCGCCAGGACCTACTGCGCGATCTGTCCACCACGGTACAGACGCTCCAGGAGTTCGGATGGACCATCAATGTACAGAAGTCGACCCTGTCTCCTTCGGTTCGTCTTCCCTATCTGGGAATGGTTCTGGACTCTGCTCAAGCAAAGGTGTTCTTCCCGGAGGACAAGCTCCGGACCTTGCAGGACGAGGTCAGGTCCCTCAGTGACAAGCCATCCTCGTCACTCAGGACCTGCATGCGGTCCCTAGGGTTGATGGTATCGGCCTTCGAGGCGATACCCTTTGCCCAGTTTCACACACGGTCTCTTCAAGCGGAGATCCTGGCCAGGTGGGACAGACTACCTCAGTCTTTGGATCTGAGTGTCTTATTGAGTCGCCAAACCAGAATGGATCTTCTGTGGTGGCTTCGGTCCCCGGCTGTGTCAGAAGGCAAGTCCTTCCGTCCGTTGCTGTGTACGGTGATTACCACGGGCCAGCCTGTCGGGCTGGGGTGGAGTCCTGGGCAACCTATCTGCCCAGGGCACTTGGTCGAGGGAGGAATCCTCCCTTCCGATCAACATATTGGAATTGAGAGCGATCAAACTCTCTTCCAGTGGTCGGATCGACTTTGGGGCCGTCCGGTTCGGGTACAGACGGACCATGCTACCGCGGTGGCTTACATCAACCACCAAGGGGGCACCAGGAGTGCCCGGGCGGCCCGGGAGGTGACCGAAATTCTCTCTTGGGCCGAGACTCATGTCCCGGCAATCTCAGCAGTTCACATTCCGGGTGTGGAGAATTGGCAGGCCGACTATCTGAGCCGCCAGACCCTGGACCTCTGGATCCTCTGGCAGACCCCTCGGATGCGTTGGTGGCCCCTTGGCATCAGTATCGTCTGATGTATGCCTTTCCTCCGATTCAGTTGTTGTCCAGGTTCCTTCGCAGGTTAGCCTCGGAACCGCATCTGGTGATTCTGGTAGCGCCGGACTGGCCACGACGGTCCTGGTACGCCGACGTTGTTCACCTGGCAGTGGAGCCTCCTGGGCGGCTGCCAATGCGGGAAGATCTGCTGTCTCAGGGACCGATCTTCCATCCTGCTTTACAGTTGCTGGCTTTAACGGCCTGGCTGTTGAGACCCAGGTCCTGAGAGACAGGGGTCTCTCCCCTGAGGTCATTCCTACCCTGATCAAGGCTAGGAAAACCTCCTCTGGTAAAATTTATTACCGTACCTGGAAAGCCTATTTTGCCTGGTGTGAGTCCAGGGGGTTCGCCCCTCGCTCGTACTCGGTGTCGAGAGTGTTGGCTCTCCTCCAGTCGGGGGTGGACCAGTGCCTGGCGCTGGCCACGATAAAGGGCCAGGTGTCTGCACTGGCTATTCTTTTTCAACGCCCTGTGGCGTCTAATTCTTTAATTCGCACCTTCATTCAAGGTGTGCGACATTTGGCTCCTCCCAGAAGGGAGCCTTTACCTCCGTGGGACTTGAACTTGGTTCTGTCCGTTTTACAGCGTTCTCCCTTTGAGAACATCCGGGAGATTTCGTTGCCTCTGCTGTCTAAGAAGGTTGCCTTTTTAGTGGCGATCACTTCGGCTCGCAGTGTATCGGAGCTGGCGGCTTTGTCTTGTCGCTCTCCTTACTTGGTAATTCACAAGGATAAGGTGGTCTTGCGACCTAATTCGCCTTTTCTTTCTAAGGTGGTCTCTGAGTTCCACCTTAATGAGGACATTGTCTTTGCTTTGTACGAAACCTAAGCATCCCAAGGAGGTTGCATTGCATTCCTTGGATGTTGTCAGGGCGATCAGGGTTTACCTGTCGTCTACGGAGTCCTTTCGGAAGACTGATTCCCTCTTTGTCCTTCCTGAGGGACCTCGGAAGGGCATGGCTGCGTCTGCAGCGACC